>NC_082707.1:211464034-211764034 GCF_030144855.1 Hypanus sabinus
AATGTACCACTTCACACGTCTCCAGGTTGAACTCCATCTGCCACTTCTCAGCCCACTTCTGCATCCTATCAATGTCTCTCTGCAATCTTCGACAATCCTCTACACTATCTACAACACCACCAACCTTTGTGTCATCTGCAAACTTACCAACCCACCCTTCTACCCCCACATCCAGGTCGTTAATAAAAATCACAAAAAGTAGAGGTCCCAGAACAGATCCTAGTGGGACACCACTAGTCACAACCCTCCAATCTGAATGTACTCCCTCCACCATAACCCTCTGCCTTCTGCAGGCAAGCCAATTCTGAATCCACCTGACCAAACGTCCCTGGATCCCATGCCTTCTGACTTTCTGAATAAGCCTACTGTGTGGAACCTTGTCAAATGCCTTACTAAAATCCATGTAGATCACATCCACTGCACTGTGGATAATGAAGTAGGTTTTCAAAGCTTGCAGAGAGATTTAGACCAGTTAGAAGAGTGGGCTGAACGATGGCAGATGGAATTTAATGCTGATAGTGTGAGGTGCTACATTTTGGTAGGAATAATCAAAATAGGATATACATGGTAAATGGTAGGGCATTGGAGAATGCAGTAGAACAGAGTGATCTAGGAATAATGGTGCATAGTTCCCTGAAGGTGGAATCTCATGTGGATAGGGTGGTGAAGAAAGCTTCTGGTATGCTGGCCTTTATAAATCAGAGCATTGAGTATAGGAGTTGGGATGTAATGTTAAAATTATACAAGGCATTGGTAAGGCCGAATTTGGAGTATGGTGTACAGTTCTGTTCACTGAATTATAGGAAAGATATCAACCAAATAGAATGTTACATGGGTTTCAGCACCTAAGTTACAGGGAAAGGCTAAACAAGTTAGGTCTTTATTCTTTGGAGCGTAGAAGGTTGAGGGGGGACTTGATAGAGGTATTTAAAATAATGAGGGGGATAGATCGAGTTATCATGGATAGGCTTTTTCCATTGAGAGTAGGGGAGATTCAAACAAGAGGACATGATTTGAGAGTTAGGGGGCAAAAGTTTAAGGGTAACACAAGGGGGAATTTCTTTACTCAGAGAGTGGTAACTGTGTGGAATGAGCTTCCAGTAGAAGTGGCAGAGGCAGGTTTGGTATTGTCATTTAAAGTAAAATTGGATAGGTATATGGACAGGAAAGGAATGGAGGGTTATGGGCTGAGTGTGGGCCAGTGGGACTAGGTGAGTGTAAGCGTCGGCACAGACTAGAGGGCCGAGATGGCCTGTTTCCGTGCTGTACTTGTTATATGGTTATGTAATTTCAGGGAATTTACTTGCATGGCTGGAATGTTGGCTGGTCGACAAAACAGAGAGTGGGAATAAAGTGATCCTATTCTGGCTGGCTGTCGGTTACCAGTGGAGTTCCACAGGGGCTGGTGTGGGACCAATGCTTTTCACAATTTATGTCAATGATTTGGACTACGGTATTAATGGATTTGTGGCTAAATTTGCCGATGATACAAAGGAAGGTGGAGGAGTGGGTAGCATTGAGGAAAAAGAGCCTGCAGAGAGATTTAGATAGTTTAGGGAATGGGCAAAGAAGTGGCAAATGAAATACAGTGATGGAAAGTGTATGGTCATGTACTTTGGTGGAAGAAATAAACAGGCAGACTAGTATTTAGATGGGGAGAGAATTCAAAATGCAGAGATGCAAAGGGACTTGGGAGTCCCTGTGCAAGATACCCTAAAGTTTAACCTCCAGGTTGAGTCGGTTGTAAAGAAGACGAATGCAATGTTGGCATTCATTTCTAGAGCTATAGAATATAAGAGCAGGGATATGAATTTGAGGTTCTATAAGTGTCAGGACACTGGAGCAGGGATCCAATTGCAGACCCAGTACTGTGCACAAAGTGATAGTAATTGAGTAACAAATCCTAAGGTGCAAACAAAGATGGCGTCAAAGTCCAGGCAGAGACCAAAACATCCCGAGAGATCAGAAAATCAGAATCGGGAAACAGGTAGAGTCAATATTCAGATGGGAAGAATACCGATACAAATGCTGGAAAGGCTCAGGAAAATTCACTGGCACAATCTGGCAACAAACAGGTGAAATCACAGGACTGAAATACACTGAGCAATAAACAGAGAGGCAGATGATAGGTGAAGCACAATAAGACATAGGTGGCAGCCATACAGGTAGTAATGAGAAACAGACTACTCAGTAATACAGGGGCCGGAGTAGAGCAGGAGCGGGGGACAGGAGCACGCGGCAATACAAGACCACAGACTGACTGCAAGTGGGAAAACACACAAAAAGACAGAGTTCAAATGGAGGTACTGACAGTAACCCCCCCCCTCCCCCAATTACAGACACTTCCTGGCATCACAGCAGGTAGAGCTGGGTGCTGATGATGAAAGTCCCTCATGAGAGAGGGGTCCAGGATGTTACGGGCGGGAGCCAGCACCTCTCCTCAGGACCGTAGCCCTCCCAGTCCACAAGGTACTGGAGGCCATGACCCCAGCGTCAAGCACGCTGTCCCTGACAGTAATGTGGGGCCTTGGAGCAATGGCAGTCAGCTTGATGCTTGATCCTAGCAGAGGCACAGAGAAGGCCAGAGCAAGTGCGCCTCAATGTCCGCTGACAACGGCGGATGAATGCCTCGGCAGTTGGAATGCCAACCTCCTCCTCCTGGGCAGGAAACAGTGGAGGTTGGTAGCCAGGGCAACACTCAAAAGGAGACAGACTGGTGGACGAGGACAGATGCCACCAGACACTGCAATACAGTCTCTAGCTGTTGGTTGGCCTGCTCGGTCTGGCCATTGGTTTGTGGGTGGAATCCTGAAGACAAACTCACAGAGGCACCCAGAAGATTACAGAATGCCCTCCAGATCAGGAGCAGCATCTTCAACACCATCATACTGAGCACGGGTCTCCCCAGGGCTGTGTTCTCAGTCCACTGCTGTTCACTCTGCTGACCCAGGACTGTGCGGCAATACACAGCTCGATGACACGACCGTGGTGGGTCTCATCAGCAAGAACGACAAGTCAGCATACAGAGAGGAGGTGCAGTGGCTAACAGACTGGTGCAGAGCCAGCAACGTGTCTCTGAATGTGAACAAAACAAAAGAGATGGTTGTTGACCTCAGAGAGCATGGAGTGACCATTCTCCGCTGAACATTGATGGCTGCTCCGTTGAGATCATTAAGAGCACCAAATTTCTTGGTGATCACTTGGCGGAGAATCTCACCTGGTCCCTCAACACCAGCTCCATAGCCAAGAAAGCCCAGCAGTGTCTACTTTCTGCGAAGGCTGAGAAAAGTCCATCTCCCACTTCCCATCCTCACTACATTCTACAGAGGATGTATTGAGAGCATCCTGAACAACTACATCATTGCCTGGTTCTGGAATTGCACCGTCTCGGATCGCAAGACCCTGCAGCAGATAGTGAGGTCAGCTGTGAAGATTATCAGCGTCTCTCTTCCTGTTATTACAGACATTTACACCATACGCTGCACCCACAAAGCTAACAGTATTGTGAAGGACCCCACCCACCCCTCACACAAACTCTTCTCCCTCCTGCCTTCTGGCAAAAGGTACCAAAACATTTGGGCTCTCACGATGAGACTGTGCAACAGTTTCTTCCCCCAAGCCATCAGATTCCTCAATACTCAGAGTCTAGGCTGACATCTAAATCATTTACTATTATGTTGTAATTTGTCCTCTACTGTGCCTATTGTCTTGTTTATTAATTATTGTACTGTTTTTTTATCGTACTAAATTATTGTACTAAAGAGTCACTGTTTTGTGCACTTCATGTAATCCTGTGCAGGTCTATAGTCTAGTGCAGTTTTTATATTGTTTTACGTAGTCTTGGGTAGCCTTGTGCTGACTCACATAGTCTAGTGTAGCTTTGTGTTGTTTCATGTAACACCAGGGTCCTGGAGGAAAGTTGTTTCATTTAACACCAGGGTCCTGGAGGAATGTTGTTTAATTTTTACTGTGTACTGTACCAGCAGTTTATGGTTGAAATGACAATAAACGACTTGAAGTTGGATGTGAATTGAGAGCCTCTATCTGACACATCTACAGGTAAACCATGTAATTTAAGAAACATGTAGTACTAGTAATTTAGCTGTTTCTTTGGCCGATGGGAGTTTAGGGAAAGGAATGAAGTGTACAGACTTGGAGAAATGATCAACTACTGTGAGAAAGTTACAGATGTCATCTCTCATGGAGGGCCACCGGAACCGCCAATTGATGAAGGCCAGAGTACGCTTGGTTCAGGGTGACAGGATAACTGGGAAGAATGACCCCACTGCAATACCTGTGAGCGGACAGAGCTGGGAACATAAACATAATTAGTGGGGCGTTGACTAGGGGCTGCCTCACTCTGTTGAGCAGCTTGCACTATGGCTTCAATGTCCCATTGCGCTGCACCCACAAGACAGTGAGCAGGGAGGATGACATCGGGTACCTCAGAGGTCTCAGAGGAAGGAAATCTTCAGCTTTTCCATTCTTGGAACCAGGGTGGAAGGACAGAGTAAAATTGAATCTTGAGAAAAACAGGGACCAACTAGCCTGATGGGAGTTGAGACGCTTGGCCATACAGATATATTCAAGATTCTTGTTATCAGCCCAGACTAAGAATGGCACCTTTGTTCCCTCCAACCAATGCCTCCACTCCTCCAGAGCTAACTTCAAGCCAGCAGCTCCCGGTTTCCAGCATCATAATTCCACTCCATGGGAGTGAGGCGGTGAGAGAAGGCGGCACAGGGGTGTACCTTCTCATCCTTGGCCGAACGCCGAGAGAGAGAACAGCTCCTATACTAATGTCAGACGCATCCACCTCCACAATGAACTGCCAGTCAGTGTTGGGTTGAATCAGGATGGGGGCAGAGGTGAAACATTCCTTCAGGTCAGAGAATGCCTTTTCAGCAGCAGGGGACCAGGAGCATCTGACAGCCGATGAGGTAAGAGCAGTGAGTGGTGCAGCCAGTGTACTGTAATTTCTGATGAAATGGCAATAGAAGTTAGCAAAGCCCAAGAAGCATTGCGACTCCGAACAAATCGAGGGTTGGGGCCATTCAACCACCACCTTGTGGTGGTGTCTTCCCAGCATCACTCCCTGTTCCAGGCAGTTCTCAGATCACCGGGATCTTCCCAGCATCACTCCCTGTTCCAGGCAGTTCTCAGATCTGCTGGATCCATAATGGCCAGATTGTGCTGTCAGGACGCTGGAGCAGGGATCCAATCGCAGACCCAGTACTGTGCACACAGTGATATTAATTGAGTAACAAATCCCAAGGTGCAAACAAAGTCAGTGTCAAAGTTCAGGCAAAGATCAAAACATCCAGAGAAATCAAAAAACCAGAATCAGGAAACAGACAGAGTACAGATACAAATACTGGAAAGGCTCAGGAAAATTCAGAAATCACAGAACTGAAATACACTGAGCAATAAACAGAGAGGCAGATGATAGGTGAAGCACAATGAGACACAGGTGGCAGCAATACAGGTAATAATGAGAAACAGATGAGAGACGGAGTACTCAGGAATACAGAGGCCGGAGTAGAGCAGGAGTGAGGACAGGAGCACGTGGCAATACAAAGCACAAACTGACGGCTAGGGAGAAACACACAAAAAGACAAAATTCAACTGGAGGTACTGACAATAAGGTACTCGTGAGACCACACTTGGAGTATTGTGTGCAGTTTTGGGTTCCTTAATTTAGAAAGGATGTACTGACATTGGAGAGGGTTCAGAGAAGACTCATAAGAATGATTCCAGGGATGAAAGAGTTACCATATGAGGAACGTCTGTTAGCTCTTGGGCTATATTCCATGGAATTCAGGAGAATGAGGGGGAATCTCATAGAAACATTCCAAATGTTAAGAGGTCTGAACAGATTAGATATGGCAAAGTTACCTCCCATGGTAGGGGATTCTAGGACAAGAGGGCACAACTTCAGGATTGAAGGATGTCCATTTAGAACAGAGATGCAGAGAAATTACTTTAGTCAGAGGGTGGTAAATCTGTGGAACTTGTTGCCACAAGTGGCTGTGGAGACCAAGTCATTAGGTGTATTTAAGGCAGAGATAGGTTCATGATTAGCCATGGCGTCAAAGGGTATGGGGTCAAGGCAGGGAAGTGGGGATAACTGGAAAAAATGGATCAGCCCATGATTGAATGGCAGAGCAGACTTGATGGGCTGAATGGCCTACTGCTGCTCCTATATCTTATGGCCTTAGGTTTTGCAACTTGTAAACTATTCCCAGAAACTTCAGCCAACTCTGTTCTGCTATCGTCCCCACCAGTATTCCCTTCTAATCCACCTGGGCTCCTCTCTCATGCCTCTGTATTTCCTTTTATTCCATTGCAATACTGATTCATGTAAGTTATCCTTCTCCCTCTCAAATTGCAGTATGAATTCAATCATATTATGATCACTGCCTCCTAAGGTTTCCTTTACAATAAGCTAATAAAATTTGGATCATTACACAACACTCAACCTAAGATAGCCTTTCTGCAAGTAGGCTCAAGCACAAGCTGCTCTAAAAAGCAGTCTGGGAGGCATTCAATAAATTCCTTCTCTTGTCATCCAACACCAACTTGATTTTCCCAAAGCCCTTACATATTGAAGACCCCCATTACAATTGTGATATTACCCTTATTACATGTCCCTTTGTAATCTGAACCCCCCCCCCCACATCTTGGCTACTATTTGGAGGCCTATATATGATTCCCATAATGTTTATTTTTACCCTTGCAGTTTCTTAACTCCATCCACAAAGATTCTATATTCTTTGACCCTTTGTCCATCTCTTACCAATAGAGCCACATGACCATCTATGCCTTCCTGCCTGTCCTGTCAATACAAAGTATATCCTTTGATGTTAAACTCCCAACTATAATCTTCTTTCAGCCATGAGTTTGTTCACCTTATTTTGAATGCTACATGTACTTAAATACAGCCTTTATGAATTTTTCCTCTGTGATACAACTTTTTACTCTCAGTGCAGTTGTACCCAGTCTTTGGCTTGTTCTTCCTAACATTCATTTTATATACTATATCATCTACTTGTAAATCTGCTGGCTCATCCTCAGCTCTATCATACTGGTTCCCACCCCACTGCCATATTAATTTAAACTACTAGGATTTGGGAATTCCTGGAACCTGATAGTCTCCCCCTGATGACTACACTTGTGGGAAGTGCAGCCAACTCCAGCTCATGAAAGACTGTATTAAAGAACTGGAGCTGGAGTTGGATGAATTTAGGATCATCTGGGAGGCAGACAGTTTGATAGGTATGCCTTTTGGGTGGGTGGTTACATCCAAAGTGCAAAATTCAGTGAATAGATGGGTGAACACCAAGAGAGTCAGTACAGGGTCCCCCTGTGGCCATTCCCTTCAGCATCAGGTATACCCCTTTGGATACTGCTGAGGGGCATGACCAATCTGGGCAAGGCAGTCGCAGCCAAACCAGTAGCACTGTGGTCAGCTCTGAGCCTCAGAAGGATAGGGTGTAATAGTCATTGGGGACTCGATAGTTAGGGGGACAGATGGAGATTCTGCAGCAGCAAAAGAGACACCAGGATAGTGTGTTGCTTCCCAGGTGCTAGGGTCCAGGATGTCTCTGAGCAGAATATTCTTGAAGGGCAGAGTGAGCAGCCGGAAGTTGTGCTACATGTTGGTACCAATGATATAGGTAAGAGAGGTGTAGAGGTCCTGAGCAGTAAGTTTAGGGAGTTAGGAAGGAGATTGAAGAGAAGGACCTCCAAGATGATAATCTTAAGATTACTCCCTGTACCATGAGCTGGGGAAGGTCAGTACAGAAAGATAGCGGTGAAACACGGTTCCTATTCTCACTGTCGCGTGGCATAGGCAGTAATCCCAAGATTACTACCTTTGAGGTCCTACTTCTCAATTTCCTTCCTAACTCTCTGTAGTCTTTTTTCAGGACCTCTTCCCTTTTCCTACCTAAATCAACAGACAGTTGATGTGATGGTCATTCAGATATGAACCATGTTCAACAGACTTTTGATGTGATGGTTGTTCTGGCATGAACCATGAGTGACAGGCAGTTGATGAAATGGTTAGTCAGATATGAACCACGTTCGACAGTAAGTTGATGTGATTGTCCATCAGATATGAACTGTGTTCGACAGACAATTGATGTGATGGTGGGTCAGATATGAACCATGTTCGACAGTGAATTGATGTGTTGGTCTGTCAGATATGAACCGTGTTCGACAGAGAGTTGTTGTTGTCCATCAGATATGAACTGTGTTCAACAGGCAGTTGATGTGATCACTGGTCAGATATGAACCATGCTCAACAGACTGTCGATTCAACCATAGTACAGTATAGCACAGGAAACAGGACATTTGCCCTTCTTGTCTGTGCCGAAACTTAATTCAGGTTTACCTTCACATTATCTGCCAAAGCAACCTCATGTCTTCTTTTTGCCTTCCTGATTTCCTTCTTTAGTATTTTCTTACATTTTCTATACACTTCAAGTACCTCATTTGTTCCTTGTTGCCTATACCTGCTCCTTTTCCTAACCAGATTGCCTATATCCTTTGAAAACCAAGGTTCCCTATGCCTGTTAACTTTGTCTTTAATCCTGGCAGGAACATGCAAACTCTACACTCTCAAAATTTAGCCTTACTGAACACATACTTGCCAGAAAACAACTTATCCCAATTCACTCTTTCTAGATCCTTTCTCATTTCCACAAAATTGGCCCTTCTCCAACTTAGAACCTCAACTCGAGGACCAGACCAATCCTTAGCCATAATTAATTTGGAACTAATGACATTATAGTCACTGGACCCAAAATGTTCACCTACACATATTTCTGTCACCTGACCTGTCTGGTGACAGTAATAGGAGGTCAAGTATTGTTTCCTCTCTTGTAGGTACCTCTATATATTGATTTAGAAAACTTTCCTGAACACATTTAACAAACTCCAAGACATCTAGCTCTTTCACAGTGTGTGAGTCCCAATCAATATATGGAAAGTTAAAATCCCCTACTATTACAACTTTCCGTTTCTTACATCGGTCTGCTATCTTTCTACAGATTTGCTCCTCCAATTCTCTCTGACTATTGGGTGGTCTATAATTCAACCCTATTAGTGTGGTCACACCTTTCCATTCCTCAGCTCCACCCATATGGCCTCTATAGACAAGCCCTCAGGGCTGTCCTGCCTACATACAGCTGTGATATTTTCCCTGACTAGTAATGCCACTCCTCCCACTTTCATCCTTCCCCCTCTATTACATCTGAAACAACAGAACCCCAGAACATTGAGCTGCCAGTCTTACCCCTCCTGCAATCAAGTCTCACTAATAGCAATAATGTCGTAATCCCACGTGCCAATCCACGCCCTAAACTCATCAGCCTTACGTACAATATTACCTGTATTGAAATAGAAGCACCTGAGAACATTTCTATCATGTACAAACCTTTGATTTCAGTTCAGTTCAGTTTCAGTTTATTGTCATTTAGAAACCACAAATGCAACGCAGTTAAAAAATCCTGAGATTGCAACCCTGGAGGTCCTGTCCTTCAACTTTGCATCTAACTCCCTAAACTCTCTTTGCAGACCTACTCCTTCTTCCTACCCATGTCATTGGTCCCTACATGCACCACAACATCTGGCTGTTCACCCTCCCTCCTAAGAATACAGAGAAATCAGTCCAAGATATGGCAGACCCTTGCACCAAGGAGGCAACAGACCATCCGGGATTCTCGATCTCTCCCACAGAACCTTTTATCTATCCCCCTAACTATCGAATCCCCTATCACTACTGCTCTCCTCTTTTCCCTCCTTCCTTTCTGAGCTGAGGGTCCAGTCTCAGTGCCAGAGACACAACCACAACAACAGTATCCAAAACAGTATACTTATTGTTGATGGGAACAGCCACAGAGGTGCTCTGATCTTTCTGTCTATTCCCCTTCCCTCTCCTGACAGTCACCCAGCTACCTGCCTCCTGACTTTTAGGAGTGACTGCCTCCCTGAAACTGCTGTCTATTTCTGCCACTGCCTCACGAATGATCCGAAGTTCATCCAGCTCCAGCTCCAGTTCCCTAACACGGTTCGTCAGGAGCTGCAGCTAGATGCACCTTTTACAGGTGTAGTCATCAGGGACAATTGTGCTCACCCTGACTTCCCACATACTGCATACAGAGCACTGGACTTCCCTAACTGCTGCCTCCATTACTTACTCCTAAGTTAATTAAATTAATTAAAGGAACTTATCCAGCCTTACCTCACTTGGAGCAAGCTCGTCCTCAGCCTCTCAAGCCAAAGCTTCAAAGCTGTTCTCCTCCCATCCCCCCCCCTATTATCTCAAATACTCACTCCTTCAGTTGCCCTCCGTGCTCCTTTTAAAGCACACTCTCCTCAGCTTCTCAGCTGGTTACCAGCACTCAGTGCTCTCCCAAGCCCCTTGTTCCTCCCCCTGCTGCGACAGTCCCATGTTCACACTGTGATGGTTGGTCGGATATGAACCATGTTCAATAGATAGTTGATGTGATGGTCTGTCAGATATAAACCACATTCGACAGACATTGATGTGATGGTCGGTCAGATATGAACGATGTTTGACAGACAGTTGATGTGATGGCTGGTCAGATATAAACCATGTTCAACAGACAGTTGATGTGATGGTCTGTCAGATATGAAGTGTGTTCGACAGACAGTTGACGTAATGGTTGGTCAGATATGAACTGTGTTCAACAGACAGTTGATGTGATGGCTGGTCAGGTATGAGCGATGTTTGACAGACAGTTGATGTGACGGCTGGTCAGATATGAACCATGTTCGACAGACAGTTGATGTGATGGCAGGTCAGATAGATGATGTGTGATGTCAGCCAGTAGAGTGTGAGAGGTTTAAAAAGAAGACTGCCATATCCAGCGGACAGTGGAGTGAGAGTCAGTAGAGTGATAGAGCTTTGGCTCAGTGGGCTTAGGCGGTAACGGGACAAGGCGAGGTAGGTTTACCTGTGTTATTTACGGAAAGAAAGTAGTATGTGTATGAGGCCAGTTTTCTCTGCATGGTGTCAGTTGTGGAGGGTTCTGGAGTCTCCCAGGCTCCCGGACGGCCATATCTGCACCCGGTGTGTCGAGCTGCAGCTCCTAAGGGACCATGTTAGGGAACTGGAGATGCAGCTCGATGACCTTCATCTGGTCAGTGAGAGTGAGTAAGTGATAGAAAGAAGTTATAGGCAGGTGGTCACACTGGGGCCAAGGGAGACAGACAAGTGGGTCACAGCCAAGAGGGGGAAGGGGAAGAGTCAGGTACCAGAGAGTGCCCCTGTGGCTGTACCGCTTGACTATAAGTACTCCTGCTTGAGGGATTTCCTGGGGGAAGCAACAGTGGCCGTGCCTCTGGCCCAGAGTCCGACCCTGTGGCTCAGAAGGGTAAGGAAAGGAAGAGGAAGGCAGCATTGATAGGGGACTCTATAGTTAGGGGGTCAGACAGGCAATTCTGTGGACTCAGGAAGGAAACTCGGATGACAGTTTGCCTCCCAAGTGTCAGAGTCTGGGATGTTTCAGATCACATCCAAGATATCCTGCAGTGGGAGGGAGAACAGCCCGAGGTCATGTTACATATCGACACCAATGATATAGGTAGGAAAAAGGAAGAGGTCCTGAAAAAAGACTACAGAGAGTTAGGAAGGAAGTTGAGAAGTAGGACCTCAAAGGTAGTAATCTCGGGATTACTGCCTGTGCCACGTGACAGTGAGAATAGGAATAGGATGAGGTGGAGGATAAATGTGTGGCTGAGTGATTGGAGCAGGAGGCATGGATTCAGATTTCTGGATCATTTGGACCTCTTTTGGGGCAGGTATGACTTGTACAAAAAGAACGGGTTGCACTTGAATCCAAGGGGGACCAATATCCTGGTGGGGACGTTTGCTAAGGCTACTGGGGAGAGTTTAAACTAGAATTGTTGGGGGGAGGGAACTGAACAGAAGAGACTGGGGAAGAGGAGTTTGGCTCACAAACGGAGAAAGCTTGTAGACAGTCCGAGAGGAAGGATAGGCAGGTGATAAAGAAGGGACGAGCTCAGACTAAAGGTTTGAGATGTGTCTATTTTAACGCAAGGAGTGTCGTGAACAAAGCGGATGAGCTTAGAGTGTGGATCAGTACTTGGAGCTATAATGTGGTGGACATTACAGAGACTTGGATGGCTCAGGGACAGAAATAGTTACTTGAAGTGCCGGGTTTTAGCTGTTTCAGAAAGGACAGGGAGGGAGGCAAAAGAGGTGGGGGCGTGGCACTGTTGTTCAGAGATAGTGTCACGGCTGCAGAAAACGTGGACGCCATGGGGGGATTGACTACGGAGTCTCTGTGGGTGGAGGTTAGGAACAGGAAGGGTAAAATAACTTTACTGGGTGTTTTTTATAGGCCACCTAATAGCAATAGGGATAGCGAGGTGCAGATGGGGAAACCGATCCTGGAAAAGTGTTATAATAACAGAGTTGTCATGATGGGAGATTTTAATTTTCCAAATATTAATTGGCATCTCCCTAGAGCAAGGGTTTTTGATAGAGTGGAGTTTGTTAGGTGTGTTCAGGAAGGTTTCTTGACATAATATGTAGATAAGCCTACAAGAGGAGAGGCTGTACTTGATTTGGTATTGGAAAATGAACCTGGTCACCTGTCAGATCTCTCAATGGGAGAGCATTTTGGAGATAGTGATCATAATTCTATCTCCTTTACAAAGGAATTGGAGAGTGATAGGAACAGACAAGTTAGAAAAGTGTCTACTTGGAGTAAAGGGAATTGTGAGGCTATCTGGCAGGAAATTGGAAGCTTAAATTGGAAACAGATATTCTCAGGGAGAAGTATGAAAGAAATGTGGCAAATGTTCAGGGGTTATTTGTGTGCAGTTCTGCATAGGTACGTTCCAATGAGACAGGGAAATTATGGCAGGGTACAGGAACCATGGTGTACAAAGGCTGTAATAAATCTAGTCAAAAAGAAAAGCTTACAAAAGGTTCAGAGAGCTAGGTAATGTTAGAGATCTAGAAGATTATAAGGCTAATAGGAAGGAGCTTAAGAAGGAAATTAGGAGAACCAGAAGGGGCCATGTGAAGACCTTGGTGGACAGAATTAAGGAAAACCCCAAGGCATTCTACAGGTATGAGAAGAATGAGAGGATAAGACATGAACGAATGGGACCTATCAAGTATGACAGTGGGAAAGTGTCTATGGAACTGGAGGAAATAGCAGAGGTACTTAATGAATAATTCAGTATTCACAATGGAAAAGGATCTTGGTGATTGTAGTGATGACTTGCAACAGACTGAAAAGCTTGAGTATGTAGATATTAAAAAAGAGTATGTGCTGGAGCTTTTGGAAAGCATCCAGTTGGATAAGTCACCGGGACCAGATGAGATGTACCCCAGGCTATTGTGGGAGGCAAGGGAGGAGATTGCTGAGCCTCTGGCCTCTTTGCATCTTCAATGGGGACAGAGAGGTTCTGGAGGATTGGAGGGTTGCAGATGTTGTTCCTTTATTCAAGAAAGGGAGTAGAGATAGCCCAGGAAATTATAGACCAGCAAGTCTTACCTCAGTGGTTGGTAAGTTGATGGAGAAGATCCTAAAAGGCAGGATTTATGAACATTTGGAGAGGTACAATATGATTAAGAATAGTCAGCATGGCTTTTTCAAGGGCAGGTCGTGCCTTACGAGCCTAATTGAATTTTTTGAGGATGTGACTAAACAGATTTATGAAGGAAGAGTGATAGATGTAGTGTATATGGATTTCAGCAAGGCATTTGATAAGGTACCCCATGCAAGGCTTATTGAGAGAGTAAGGAGGCATAGGATCCAAGGGGACATTGCTTTGTGGATCCAGAACTGGCTTGGTACCACAGCAGGCAAAGAGTGGTTGTAGACGGGTCATATTCTGCATGGAGGTCTGTCACCAGTGGAGTGCATCAGGGATCTGTTCTGGGACCCTTTTTGTGATTTTTATAAATGACCTGAATGAGGAATTGGAGGGATGGGTTAGTAAGTTTGCTGATGATACAAAGGTTGGAGCTGTTGTGGATAGTGTGGAGGGCTATCAGAGGTTACAGCGGGACATTGATAGGATGCAAAACTGGGCTGAGAAATGGCAGATGGAGTTCAGCCCAGAAAAGTGTGCAATGGTTCATTTTGGTAGGTCAAATATGATGGCAGAATATAGTATTAATGGTAAGTCTCATGACAGTGTGGAGGATCAGAGGGATCTTGGGGTCCAAGTCCATAGGACGCTCAAAGCAGCTGTGCAGGTTGACTCTGTGGTTAAGAAAGCAAACGGTGTATTGGCCTTCCTCAATCATGGAATTGAATTTAGGAGTCGAGAGGTAATGTTGCAGCTATATAGGACCCTGGTCAGACCCCACTTAGAGTACTGTGCTCAGTCCTGGTTGCCTCACTACAGGAAGGATGTGGAAGCCATAGAAAGGGTGCAGAGGAGATTTCCAAGGATGTTGCCTGGATTGGGGAGCACGCGTTATGAAAATAGGTTGAGTAAACTCGGCCTTTTCACCTTGGGCGATGGAGGATGAGAGGTGACCTGATAAAGATGTATAAGATGATGAGAGGCATTGATCGGGTTGATAGCCAGAGGCTTTTCCCAGGGCTGAAGTGGTTGCCACAGGAGGACACAGGTTTAATTTGCTGGGGAGTAGGTACAGAGGAGATGTCAGGGGTAAGTTTTTTACTCAGAGTGTGGTGAGTGCATGGAATGGGCTCCCAGCAACGGTGATGGAGGCGGATACGATAGGGTCTCTTAAGAGACTTTTGGATAGGTACATGGAGCTTAGAAAAATAGAGAGCTCTAGGTAAACCTCATAATTTCTAAGGTAGGGCCATGTTCAGCTCAAGTTTTTGGATCGAAGGGCTTGTATTGTGCAGTAGATTTTCTATGTTTCTTTATGAACCATGTTTCAAAGACAGTTGATATGATGGTTGGTCAGATATGAATGATGTTCGACAGACAGTTGATGTGATAGCGGGTTAGATGTGAACCACGTTCAACAGACATTTGATGTGATTGCTGGTCAGATATGAATGATGTTTGACAGATATTTGATGTGATGGCTCGTAAGATATCAGCCATGTTTGACAGACAGTTGATGTGATGATTGATCAGATATGAACCATGCTCGAAAGAGAATTGATGTGATGGCAATTGTTTATGTTTCAGATCCACGGAGAACCAGGTGACAATGCACAAGTGTTACTTCTTCCTGGTTTTCATGGTGATCATCCTGCCATCTCTGGGACTGACCAGGTAATGCTCTGTGGAATAAGTAAAGCCCCATATCATCAGTGTCTTGAAGGAAGGTGACATGAATGCTGCCAGTTTACTGTTAGGTTCTTTCACTGAGCTTCCTTGTGGGGACTGAGAGACGACTTTTGTGTGTCTCAGTAATGCGGGTCCTGACAACAGACTGGGGACTGAAAATTAACAGAACTCTGATTGCTGCCAGACCACCTCTTAAAATGTCAATCATGTACCCACACCACTTACCGGGTTACTCCACAGTGTACCCCACCACTTACCGAGTCCACCCCCCACTGGTTACCATGTCCACCCGTTGAGTTCCCTCAGCACTTACTGTGTCCTCCACCACATATCCACACCCCTTTTCCGTGTCTCCCCACTACATACCCTTACCACTTACCTTGACCCCCCACGGTGTTTCCTCAACACTTACCAAGTCCACCCACTACATATCTTCAACACTTACTGAGACTTCCCCATAGTGTATCCTCAAAACTTACTGTGACCCCCCCCACTCACCATGTTCCTTCAACTCTTACCATGATTCCCCGATAACATACCCTCAGTACTTACTGTGTCCCATCACTGCATACCCTCAATATAGGCTTCCCAATCCTCTGTCTTGCCAGTAGCTTTGACTTAATTGTACTCCCCCTCTTTTGCTTTTACTTTGATTCTGACTTCACTTGTCAGCCACAGTAGTGTCCTTCTTCCATTTGAAAATTTCTTCTTATTTGAAATGTATCTGTCTTGAACTTCCCTCATTTTTCACCGAAACTCCAGCCATTTCTGCTTTGCTGTCTGTCCTTCCTGCTCACCACTTATCATGTCCTGCCACGGCGTATCCTCACCACTTATCATGTCCTGCCACGGCGTAGCCTCACCACTTGTCATGTCCTCCCACCACCTATCCTCCCCACTTATCATCTATCCTCATCATTTATTGTGTCCTCCCACTGTGTATCCTCACCACTTATCATGTTCTCCCACCGCGTATCCTCACCACTTATTATGTCTACCCACCGCGTCGCCTCACCACTTATCGTGTTCTCCCATTGTGTATCCTCACCACTTATTGTGTCCTCCCATGGCGTAGCCTCACCACTTATCATGTCCTCCCACCACCTATCCTCCCCACTTATCATCTATCCTCACCATTTATTGTGTCCTCCCACTGTGTATCCTCACCACTTATCGTGTTCTCCCACCGCTTATCCTCACCACTTATTGTGTCTACCCACCGCATCTCCTCACCACTTGTCGTGTTCTCTCACCGCGTCTCCTCACCACTTATCGTGTTCTCCCACTGTGTATCCTCACCACTTATCGTGTCCTCCCACCACGTATCCTCACCACTTATTGTGTCTACCCACCGCATCTCCTCACCACTTGTCGTGTTCTCTCACCGCGTCTCCTCACCACTTATTGTGTCTACCCACCGCATCTCCTCACCACTTGTTGTGTTCTCTCACCGCGTCTCCTCACCACTTATCGTGTTCTCCCACTGTGTATCCTCACCACTTATCGTGTCCTCGCACCACGTATCCTCACCACTTATTGAGTCCTCCCACTGTGTATCCTCACCACTTATCGTGTTCTCCCACCACGTATCCTCACCACTTATTGTGTCTACCCACCGCATCTCCTCACCACTTGTCGTGTTCTCTCACCGCATCTCCTCACCACTTGTTGTGTTCTCTCACCGCGTCTCCTCACCACTTATCGTGTTCTCCCACTGTGTATCCTCACCACTTATCGTGTCCTCGCACCACGTATCCTCACCACTTATTGAGTCCTCCCACTGTGTATCCTCACCACTGAACATGCCTCCTCACTACATACCCTTACCACTTACTGTTGCTATTGATATTACTATTACAAGGGAAAAGTGCTAGGATCTTTCAAAGGTCTTAAGGTGGATAAGTCACCTGGGCCAGAGGAATTACATCCCAGTATCCTGAGAGAGGTTGCTGAAGAGATAACAGATACATTGGTCATGATCTTTCAAAAATCACTTGATTCTGGCATGGTCCCAGAGGACTGGGAGATTGCAAATGTCATTCCACACTTTAACAAGGCAGGAAGAGAATAAGGCAAGTGAAAGGTAATTATAGGCCTCATTGGTTGGGAAAGTGTCTATTATTAAGGATGAAGTTTCAAGGTACTTGGAGACTAATGATAAAATAAGTCAAAGTCAGCATGATTTCTGTAAAGGGAAATCTTGCTTGACAAATCTGTTAGAGTTCTTCGAGGAAGTAACAAGTAATAAGCAGGGTGGACAAAGGAGAGGCAGTGGATGTCATTTACTTGGATTTTCAGAAGGCATTGGATAAGGTGCCATACATGAGACAGCTTAAGAAGATAAAATCCTATGGTGTTACAGGAAAGATACTGGCATGGATAGCAGAATGGCTGACAGGCAGGAGGCAGTGATTGGGAATAGAAGGGACGATTTCTGGTTGACTGCCGATGATTAACGGTTTCCTCAGGGGTCAGTATTGGAATCACTTCCTTTCACATTGTTTGTCAATGATTTAGAAATATAGGACCATAGAAAATCTGAAGCACAGTAAAGGCCCTTCAGCCCATGATGCTGTGCCAAACATAGACTTATTTAGAAATTACCTAGGGTTACCCATAGCTCTCTATTTTTCCAATCTCCATGTACCTATCCAGGAGTCTCTTAAAAGACCCTATCATATCTGCCTCCGCCACCGTCGCCAGCAGCCCATTCCATGCACTCACCACCTTCTGCGTAAAAAACTTACCCCTGACATCTCCTCTGTACCTACTTCCAAGTTAGTACCTTAAAACTATGCCCTCCCTGTTAGCCATTTCAGCCCTGGGAAAAAGCCTCTGACTATCCACATGATCAATACCTCTTATCATCTTATACACCTCTATCAGGTCACCTCTCATCCTCTGTCGCTCCAAGGTGAAAAGGCCAAGTTCACTCAACCTATTCTCATAGGGCATGCTCCCCATTCCAGACAATATCCTTGTAAATCTCCCCTGAACCTTTTCTATAGTTTCCTCATCCTTCTTGTAGTGAGGTGACCAGAACTGAGCACAGTACTCCAAATGGGGCGTGATCAAGGTCCTATATAGCTGTAACATTACCCCGTGGCTCTTAAACTCAGTCCTAGGGTTGATGAAGACCAATGCACTGTATGCCTTCTTAACCACACACACAACCTGTGCAACAGCTTTGAGTGTCGTATGGACTCAGGCCCCAAGATCCCTCTGATCCTCCACACTGCCAAGAGTCTTACCATTAACACAGTCGGCCCTCCTTATCCACGGAGGATTGGTTACGGGACCTCCCCATGGATACCAAAAAACGCGGATGCTCAAGTCCCTTATTTAACCTGCCTCAGTGCAGTGGACTTTAGGACCCAGCGGAGATCAGGACCCGCCACCCACGGCTGCTGCTGAATCCGCAGTGTTTCAGTTCCATTGATGGAAAACGATCATGATGGAAAATAAAGTGGAAATAATAAAGCAATCGGAAAGAGGTGAAACACCATTGGTCATTGGAAAAGCATTAGGCTACAGTCGGTCAATGATTGGAACAATTTTAAAGGATAAAGTGAGAGTAATGAACCGTGTGAAAGGCCCTGCCCCAATGAAAGCTACAATTATAACTAAGCAACGCAGTGGTTTAATTATTGAAATACATATGTTTCTTAAGTGTTTTATATGCATAGAAAGGTAAAATATATACTGTATTCTAAGACAAACTTTTGACTGTCGCTAAATAATACCGGATGTACCTGTTCCAACTTACCTATAATATCTAATACAAAGTAAATGCTATGTAAACAGTTGTTGTACTGTATTGTTTAGGGAGTAATGACAAGAAAAATAAACTGTACGTGCTCAAACAACAAATGCTGGAGAGAAAACTTCCAGGTTATCCCGATCCATGGTTGGTTGAATTCGTGCATGCGGAGCCCACGGATAAGGAGGGCCAACTGTACTACATTCTGCCATTATATTTGACCTACCAAAATGAACCACCTCACACTTATCTGGGTTGAACTTTATCTGCCACTTCTCAGCCCAGTTTTGCATCCTATCAATGTCCCGCTGTAACCTCTGACAGCCCTCCATACTATCCACGTACCCCCAACCTTTGTGTCATGAGCAAATTTATTAATCCATCCCTCCACTTTTTCATCCAGGTAATGCTCATTTAGATAACAGAATTGATGGCTTTGTGGCAAAGTTTATGGATGTTACGAATATAGCTGGAGGGATAGGTAGTGCTGAGGAAGCAATGTGATTGCAGCAGGACTTAGACAAATTGGAAGAATGGGCAAAAAAGTGGCAAATGGAAAACTGATGGAAAATGTATGATTATGCAAAGAAACAATAGTGCAGACTATTATCTAAATGGGGAGAAGGTTCAAACATCAGAGGTACAGAGGGACTTAGGAGTCCTCGTGCAAGACTCCTAGCAGGTTAGTTTACAGGATGAGTCTGTGGCAAAGAAGACAGATGCAGTATTGGTATTTATTTTGAAGGGAATAGAGTATATAAAGAAGGATATAACGCTGAAGCTTTATTAGACACTAATCAAGCTACACTTAGAGTACTGTCAACAGTTTTGGGCCCTATATCTCAAAAAGGATGTGCTGTCATTGGAGAGAGTCCAGAGGTGGTTCTTGAGGATGTTTCAGGATGAAGGGGTTAACATATGAGAAGTGTTTGGCAACTTTGTCCCTGTACTCACTAGGATGGAGAAGAATATGGGGGATCCCACTGAAACCTACCAAATGTTGAAAGGACTAGTTAGGGTGGATGTGGAGAGGATGTTTCCTGTGGTGGGGGTAGCCAGCACTAGAGCGCGCAGCCTCAAAGTTGAGGGGCGACCTTTAGAACATAAGTAAGGAGGATTTTTTTTTTTAGCCAGAAAGTAGAAAATCGTTGGAATGTTCTGCCACAGACTGAGGTGGAGGCCAAGTCCGTGAATATACTGAAGGCGGAAGTTGATAGTTTCCTGATCAATCAGAGCATTAAAGAATATGGCGAGAAGCGAGGTGTCTGAAGTTGAGTGGGATCTGGAATTAGCCATGATGGAATGGCGGAGCTGTCCGAAAGGCTGAATGGCCTAATTCTCCTTTGTCTTAAGTTCATATGTTGACACCCTGCCATTTACCCTCACCACTTACTGTGACATAGATAGATAGAATAGTACAGCACATGACAGGCCCTTTGGCCCACAATGTTGTGCCGACCCTCAAACCCTGCCTCCCATATAACCCCCCACTTTAAATTCCTCCATATACCTGTCCAGTAGTCTCTTAAACTTCACTAGTGTATCTGCTTCCACCACTGACTCAGGCACTGCATTCCATGCACCAACCTCTCTCTGAGTGAAAAACCTTCCTCTAATATCCCCCTTGAACTTCCCTCCCCTTACCTTAAAGCCATGTCCTCTTGTACTGAGCAGTGGTGCCCTGGGGAAGAGGCGCTGGCTGTCCACTCTGTCTATTCCTCTTAATATCTTGTACACCTCTATCATGTCTCCGCTCATCCTCCTTCTCTTCAAAGAGTAAAGCCCTAGCTCTCTTAATCTCTGATCATAATCCATACACTCTAAACCAGGCAGCATCCTGGTAAACCTCCTCTGTACCCTTTCCAATGCTTCCACATCCTTCCTATAGTGAGGCGACCAGAACTGGACACAGTACTCCAAGTGTGGCCTAACTAGAGTTTTATAGTGCTGCATCATTACATCGTGTCTCTTAAACTCTATCCCTCAACTTATAGACAATAGACAATAGGTGCAGAAATAGACCATTCGGCCCCTCGAGTCTGCACCGCCATTCTGAGATCATGGCTGATCATTCACTATCAATACCCAGTCCCTGCCTTGTCCCCATATCCCTTGATTCCCCTATCCATCAGATATCTATCTAGCTCCTTCTTGAAAGCATCCAGAGAATTGGCCTCCAACGTCTTCCGAGGCAGTGCATTCCACACCTCTACAACTCTCTGGGAGAAGAAGCTCTTCCTCAACTCTGTTTTAAATAACTGACCTCTTATTCTCAATCCATGCCCTCTGGTACTGGACTCTCCCAACATCTGGAACATATTTCCTGCCTCAATCCTATCAAATCCTTTAATTATCTTAAATGTTTCAATCAGATCCTCTCTCAATCTCCTCAATTACAGCACGTACAAGCCCAATCTCTCCAATCTCTCTGCGTAAGACAGCCCTGCCATCCCAGGAATCAACCTAGTGAATCTATGCTGCACTTCCTCAATTGCCAGAATGACCTTCCTTAAACCTGGAGACCAAAACTGTACCCAATATTCCAGGTGTGGTCTCACCAGGGCCCTGTACAAATGCAAAAGGACATCCTTGCTCTTGTACTCAATTCCCCTTGTAACAAAGGCCAACATTCCATTTGCCCTCTTCACTGCCTGTTGCACTTGCTCATTCACCTTCATTGACTGGTGAACTAGGACTCCTGGGTCTCTTTGCATTTCTCCCTTACCTAACTCTACACCGTTCAGACAATACTCTGCCCTCTTGTTCCTGCTTCCAAAGTGGATAACTTCACATTTATTCACATTGAATGACATCTGCCAAGTATCTGCCCACTCACCCAGCTATCCAAGTCTCCCTGTATTCTCCTAACGTCCTCTTCGCATGTCACACTGCCACCCAGTTTAGTATCGTCAGCAAACTTGCTGATATAGTTTTCAATGCCCTCATCTAAATCGTTGACATAAATCGTAAAGAGCTGTGGTCCCAATACAGAGCCCTGTGGTACCCCACTAGTCACCTCCAGCCAGTCCGAGAAACACCCATTCACTGCTACCCTTTGCTTTCTATCTGCCAACCAGTTTTCTATCCATGTTGAAACCCTGCCCCCAATGCCATGAGCTCTGATTTTACTCACCAATCTCCTATGTGGCACCTTATCGAATGCCTTCTGAAAATCTAGTTACACTACATCCACTGGCTTACCCTCGTCTAACATCCTTGTTACACCCTCAAAAAACTCCAACAGATTAGTCATGCATGATTTGCCCTTGGTAAATCCATGCTGGCTCAGCCTAATCCTATTACTGCCATCAAGATAAGCCACTATTTCGTCCTTAATAATGGACTCAAGCATCTTCCCCACGACTGACGTTAGGCTAACAGGGCGATAGTTCTCTGTTTTCTCCTTCCCCCACTTCTTGAAAAGTGGGATAACATTAGCCACTCTCCAATCTTCAGGAACTGATCCTGAATCTAAGGAACATTGGAAAATGATTACCAATGCATCCGCAGTTTCCTGAGCCACCTCTTTTAGAACCCTCGGATGCAGACCATCTGGACCCGGGGATTTATTAGCCTTCAATCCTACCAGTCTACTCATCACAGTTTCTTTCCTAATGTCAATCTGTCTCAATTCCTCTGATATCTTATGACCCTGGCCCATCCATACATCTGGGAGATTGCTTGTGTCCTCCCTGGTGAAGACAGATCTAAAGTACGCATTAAATTCTGTTGCCATTTCCCTGTTTCCCATAACAATTTCTCCCAATTCATTCTTCAAGGGGCCAACATTGTTCTTAACTATCTCCTTTCTCTTCACATAGCTAAAAAAGCTTTTGCTATCCCCTTTTATATTCCTGGGTAGACTGAGCGCATACCTGATTTTTTTCTCTCCGTATTCCTTTTTTAGTTAAGATCTGCTGTTCCTTAAAACTTTTCCAATCATCTGTATTCCCACTCATCTTAGCCCTGTCATACTTCTTTTTCTTTAATGCTATACAATCTCTGACTTCCTTTGTCAACCACTGTGGCCCCTTCCCCCTCTTTGAATCCTTCCTTCTCATTGGAATGAACTGCTTTTGCATCTTTTGTATTATGCCCAAGAATATCTGCCACTGCTGATCCACTGTCTTTCCTGCCAGGGCATCCGCCCATTTAACTTTGGCCAGCCCTTCCCTCATGGCTCTGTAGTCTCCTTTATTTAATTGCAACACTGACACCTCTGATCTGCCCTTATCCCTCTCAAATTGTAGATAAAAACTCATCATGTTATGATCACTACTTCCTAATGACTCCTTTACTTCAAGATCACTTATCAATTCCTGTTCATTACACATCACCAAGTCCAAAATAGCCTCGTTCCTGGTTGGCTCAAGCACAAGCTGTTCCAAAAAAACATCCCTTCGACACTCCACAAACTCCCTATCCTGGGGTCCAGCACCTACCTGATTCTCCCAGTTCACCTGCATGTTGAAATCTCCCATAATGACTGCATTACCTTTAGCACATGCCAATGTTAACTCCCTAATCAACTTGTACCCAATATCCATGCTACTGTTTGGGGGCCTGTACACAACACCCATTAGGGTCTTTTTACCCTTACTGTTCCTCAGCTCAATCCACACAGACTCTACTTCCCCTGTTCCCAAGTCACCTCTTGCTAAGGACTGAATCTCATTCCTCACCAACAGGGCCACCCCACCCCCTCTTCCTATATTTCTGTCTCTACGATAGCACGTATACCCTGGTACACTCAATTCCCAGGCCTGATCCCCTTGCAGCCATGTCTCTGTTATCCCAACAATATCGTAGTTCCCCATTTTCATCTGAGCTTCAAGCTCATCTGTCTTATTTCTGACACTACGCGCATTCAAGTATAGAATTCTTAGACCATTCCTCCTCTCTTTGCTTAAAACACTGTCTACTGTACCTAACCCAGCTCCTTGAACTTCCATCGGGCTAATTGCACCCTGAATTTTGATGACCTTCTCAAGATCACCCAAACCTTCTACACATTTAATCCCATGCTCCTTCTGACCAACCCTCTGGATCTGGATCCCTGCCCCCTGCACATCTAGTTTAAACCCCCCCCCCCCGAGCAGCACTGGCAAACACTCCTGCAAGAATGTTAGTACCCCTCCGGTTCAGATGTAGACCGTCCCTTCGAAACAGATCCCAATGTCCCTGGAACAAAGACCAATTATCCAAAAACCTGAACCCTTCCTTCCTGCACCATGCTCTCAGCCTCGTATTAATGTGCATAATCATTCTATTCTTCGCCTCACTCGCACGTGGCACAGGTAGCAATCCCGAGATTGTCACCCTGGAGGTCCTGCCTTTCAGCTTCACTCCTAACTCCCTGAACTCTCTAAGCAGGACCCCCTCACTCACCTTACCTTCATCGTTGGTCCCTACATGGACCACTACATCTGGGTTCATGCCCTCATTCTCAAGAATAGCCTGCACCCGATCTGAGATGTCCCGGACCCTGGCACCAGGGAGGCAACATACCATCCGAGACTCCCGATCTGCCCCACAAAATCTCCTATCTGCCCCCCTAACTATAGAATCCCCTAAAACTATCGCTCTCTTCTCTTCTCTCCTCCCCTTTCTAGTTCAGGGTTCAACCTCTGTGCCAGAGGCAGGACCACTACAACTCATTCCTGGTAGGTCATCCCCATCAACAGTATCCAGTATGGTATACTTATTGTTAATGGGAATGGCCGCAGGGGTGCTCTGCTCTCTCTGCCTGCTCCCCCTGCCTCTCTGGACCGTCACCCATCTGCCCACTTCTTGGTTTTTTGGTGTGACTACCTCCTGATAACTCCTATCTATCTCTGCCTCTGCCTCCCGAATGATCCGTAGTTCATCCAGCTCCAGCTCCAACTCCCTAACTCGGGCTAATAGGAGAAAGCTAACACCCCATAAGCTTTCTTAACTACCCTATCTACCTGTGAGGCAACTTTCAGGGATCCGTGGACATGTACCCCCAGATCCCTCTGCTTCTCCACACACTTCTCCGGGTTGAACTCCATCTGCCACTTCTCAGCCCACTTCTGCATTCTATCAATGTCTCTCTGCAATCTTTGACAATCCTCTACACTATCTACAACACCACCAACCTTTGTATCATCTGCAAACTTGCCAATCCACCTTTCTACCCCCACATCCAAGTTGTTAATAAAAATCACGAAAAGTAGAGCTCCCAGAACAGATCCTTGTGGGACACCACTAGTCACAACCCTCCAATCTGAATGTACTCCCTCCACCATGACCCTCTGCCTTCTGCAGGCAAGCCAATTCTGAATCCACCTGACCAAACTTCCCTGGATACCGTGCCTTTTGACTTTCTGAATAAGCCTACTTTGTGGAACCTTGTCAAATGCCTTGCTAAAATCCATGTAGATCACATCCACTGCACTACCCTCATCTATATGCCTGGTCACCCCCCTCAAAGAATTCTATCAGGCTTGTTAGACACGATCTGCCCTTCACAAAGCCATGCTGACTGTCCCTGTTCAGACCATGATTCTCTAAATGCCCATAGATTCTATCTCTTAGAATTTTTTCCAACAGCTTTCCTACCACAGACGTAAGGATCACTGGTCTATAATTACCTGGACTATTCCTACTACCTTTTTTGAACAAGGGAACAACATTCACCTTCCTCCAATCCTCCGGTACCATTCCCATGTACAACAAGGACATAAAGATCCTAGCCAGAGGCTCAGCAATCTCTTCCCTCGCCTCATGGAGCAGCCTAGGGAATATTCCGTCAGGCCCTGGGGACTTATCCATCCTAATGTATTTTAACAACTCCAACACCTCCTCATCCTTAATATCAACATGCTCCAGAACATTAACCTCACTCATATTGTCCTGACCATAATCAAATTCCCTCTCATTGTTGAATACCGAAGAGAAGTATTCATTGAGGACCTTGCTCACTTCCACAGCCTCCAGGCACATCTTTCCACTTTTATCTCTACCTTCACTCCTGTCATCCTTATGTACTTCACGTAATTGAAGAATGCCTTGGGGTTTTCCTTTACCCTTCTCGCCACGGCCTTCTCATGCCCTCTTCTTGCACTTCTCAGCCCCTTCTTAAGCTCCATTCTTGCTACCCTATATTCTTCAATAGACCCATCTGCTCCTTGCTTCCTAAACCTCATGTATGCTGTCTTCTTCCACCTGACTAGATTTTCCACTTCACTTGTCACCCATGGTTCCTTCACCCTACCATTCTTTATCTTCCTCACCTGGACAAATTTATCCCTAACATCTTGCAAGAGATCCTTAAACATCGACCACATGTCCATAGTACATTTTCCTGCAAAAACATCATCCCAATTCACACCCGCTAGTTCTAGCCTTTTTAGCCTCATAATTTGCCCTTCCCAGAGAGATCTGTGACCTGACCTGGTTTGTTACCTAATACTAGATCTAGTATAGCATTCCCCCTAGTCAGTCTGTCAACATACTGTGACAGGAATCCATCCTGGACCCACTTAACAAACTCTGCCCCATCTAAACCCTTGGAACTAATCAAGTGCCAATCAATATTAGGGAAGTTAAAGTCACCCATGATAGCAACCGTGTTATTTTTGCACCTTTCCAAAATCTGCTTCCCAATCTGCTCTTCAGTATCTCTGCTGCTACCAGGGGGCCTATAGCATACCCCCAGTAGAGTAACTGCTCCCTTCCTGTTCCTGACTTCCACCCATACTGACTCAAAAGAGGATCCTGCTACATTACCCACCCTTTCTGTAGCTGTAATTTTATCCCTGACCAGTAATGCCACCCCTCCTCCCCTCCCCCCCCCCATCCCTTTTAAAGCACTGAAATCCAGGAATATTGAAAATCCATTCCTGCCCTGGTGCCAGCCAAGTCTCTGTAATGGCCACTACATCATGATTCCATGTATTTATCCAAGCTCTCAGTTCATCACCTTTGTTTCTGATGCTTCTTGCATTGAAATACACACACTTTAGCCCTTCTACCTTACTACCTTTACACCCTTTATTCTGCTTCTCTTTCCTCAAAGCCTCTCTATATGTTAGATCTGGCTTCATGCACTTCTTTCACTGCTCTATCGCTCTGGGTCCCATCCCCCTTGCAAATTAGTTTAAACCCTCTCGAACCATGCTAGCAAACCTACCTGCAAGGATATTGCTCCCCCTTGAGTTCAGGTGCAACCCATCCAATCTGTACAGGTCCCATCTTCCTCAGAAGAGATCCCAGTGATCCAAAAATCTAAAACCCTGCCCCCTGCACCAACTCCTCAGCCACTCATTCAACTGCCATCTCCTCCAATTCTTACTATCACTGTCACGTAGCACTGGCAGCAATCCTGAGAACACCACCCTTGAAGTCCTGTTCTTCGGCCTTCTACCTAGTTCCCGAAACTCACACTTAAGGACCTCATCCCTCTTCCTGACTATGTCGTTGGTACCAATATGTATCACGACTTCCGGTTGCTTTCCCTCTCATACCAGGATGTCATGCACCTGGTCAGAGACATCCCGGACCCTGGCACCCGTGAGGCAATAAACCATGTGGGTATCCTTCTCACATCCACAAAACCTCCTCTCTACTCCCCTGACTATTGAGTCTCCAATGATGACAACTCTCTTCTTCTCCAGCCCATCCTTCTGCACCACAGGGTCAGATTCAGTGCCAGAGACCCTGCCACTGTGGTTCACACCTGGTTGGTTGTCCTTGCCAACAGTATCCAGGACGGTAAACTTATTATTCAGGGGAACGGTTACAGGGGTGCTCTGCACTACCTGTCTACTCACCTTGGCTTTCCCCCCCTCTGACTGTCACCCAACGACCTGCTTCTGGCAGCCTAGGTGTGACTACCTCCCTGTAGTTCTCATCTGTGTCTGCCTCATTTTCCCTTATGAGTTGAAGGTCATCCAGCTGCTGCTCCAGATTCCTCACACGGTCTTCCAGATCGCCCAACCACATGCCCTTCTGGCAGATGTGACTCTGCAGGAGAGGGGAGTTCCCCTAAGACTGCCACATCTAACAGGAGAGGCACATCACCATCTCAGGAGGCATTGTAAAGACTAACTGGGAACAAACTCATCCTCCGCCTCTTCTCGTCGAAATCTCTCGAGTCAAAGCCTCAAATCTCCACTCCCTCACTGGCCCACTCACTCACTGGCAGCTTTCCAAAGGCCGCTCCGTTTGAGCTACCCCTCTATTTATTTGTTTGAGCTTTTCAAACTGCTTGGTCACCTGACCTCGATTCCCCAGTCAGCTGCTTTCTGCTGAATCTGAGCTATTCAAATCTTGATTGCACAGTCCAACTGCCAAAACTGCCAGAATCTCTCAAGTCAAAGCCTCAAATCTCCACTCCTTCACTGGCCCACTCACTCACTGGCCGCTTTCCACAGGCTCCAAATACTCTCACCGCTTACCGTGACCCCACTCCATATACCATCACCACTTACCATGACCCCATGGCATTCCCTCTCCACCTACCATGTCCGCCCAGGGCATTCCCTCTCCACTTACCGTGACTCCCCACAGCATTCCCTCTCCACTTACTGTGACCCCACTCCACATACCATCACCACTTACAGTGACCCCACTCCACATACCATCACCACTTACCATTTCTTTCATGGCATTCCCTCTCCACCTACCATGTCCACCCACGGCATTCCCTCTCCACTTACCATGACTCCCCACAGCATTCACTCTCCACTTAGAAACATAGAAACAGAGAAACATAGAAAACCTACAGCACAATACAGGCCCTTCAGCCCACAATGCTGTGATGAACACGTTACCTAAGGTTACCCATAGCCCTCTATTTTTCTAAGCTCCACGTACCTATCCAGGAGTCTCTTAAAAGACCATATTGTATCCGCCTCCATCACGGTTGCTGGCAGCCTGTTCCACGTACTCACCACACTCTGCGTTAAAAAAGTTACCCCTGACATCTCCTCTGTACCTACTGAGTCACTTACCATGTAACCCCTACAGCATTCCCCTTCCACTTACCCTGTACCCTCATCATTTACCATGTCCTCCCCACTCCCTACCCTCAACACTTAAAGTGATCCCCCATCGCATACCCTCACCACTTACCATGACCCCCCACGTGCCCTCACCACTTATCGTGACCCCCACTGTGTACCCTCATCACTTACCGTGACTCCCCACCACATATCCTCACCACTTACTGTGCCCCCCCACCGCATATCCTCATCACTTGCCATGTACCCCTACCGCATATCCTCACCACTTACCATGGCCCCCACCGCATACCCTCGCCACTTACAGTGTCCTCCCACTGCATACCCTCGCCACTTACCGTGACCCCCCCCCCATAGAGTTCCCTTAACACACAATGCAGGTAGTCCTTCTGCAGCCTACCTGTTTCGTCAACACTACCTTCCCCTCCACCAATCTTTGTATCATCTGCAAACCTGGCAACGAAACCATCTCTTCCATCATTTAAATCATTGATAAACAGCATAAAAAGACACAGTCCCAACACTGACCCTTGTGGAACACCATTAGTCACTGGCAGACAACTAGGAAAGGACTCGTATATTTCCACCTGTTGCCTCCTACAAGTCAGCCAATGCTCTAACCGTGTTAGTAACTTTCCTGTAATACCATGGGCTCTTAACTTGGTAAGCAGCCTCATGTGTGGTTCTTTGTCAAAGGCCTTCTGAAAATCCAAATGTACAATATCCCCTTCATCTATCCTACTTGTAATCTCCTCAAAGAATTCCAATAGGTCCGTCAGGCAAGATTTTTCCTCAAGGAAACCATGCAGACTTTGTCATAACTTGCTCTATGTCACCAAGTACTTCAGACTTGTGAACCAGAGTGAAGGGATAGGAAGGAAAAAAACAAAGATGGCATGCAGTCAGACTGTCAAGAACAGCAGGCAGGTAATAGGGCAAAATTGCAGCCGGCAGGGTGAATATCAGTGCATCAGGGATGTAGAATCAAAAAGGGCAGCAAATACAGTGCTCAAAGTGTTATATCTCAATGCATGAAGTATAAGAAATAAGGTGGATGATCTTGTTACTCTATTGCAGATCATCAGGTTTGATGTTGTATTTCAGAGCTGCTGCTCCAGATCTCTTAACTCAGTCTTCAAGGAGCTGCAGCTGGATTCACCACGCAGATGTAGTTCCTTGGGAGACTCTGGGTCTCCCAGGACTCCAACATCTGGCATGAAGAATACACAGTGGCCATTTAAACTATACTAAGTACCTCTGACAGAGTAAGGATAAAGGAAACTTGAACAGAAACTTACCCGGACAACTTACTGAGGGTCGATGCCTCTTCCAAACTGAAGCCTCCTTTGAGCCAAAGCCGGACATTCCTACTCTCACCACTGGTCCACTCCCAACAATGGCCACTCTGCCTGTCTCTTCTGTACTTTTATTTACTCCTCTCATACCATGTTCCCCCACCACATTACCTCATCACTTACTATGAACTCTCACCATGTTATCTCACCACTTACTGTGTTTTCCCACTGCATTACCTCACCACTCACTGTAAGCTCCCAACCTGCAACATCGCCACTCACTGTAAACGCCCACTGCATTACCTGAGCACTCAACATAAACTCCCACCATGCTACCTCGCCACTCACCATCAACTCCAAACTCCCACCACGTGACCTTGCCACTCGTTTACCTCACCACTCACAATAAACTCCCACAACGGTACCTTGCCACTCACCTTAAACTCCCATGACGTTACCTCGCCATTCACTGTAAACTCCCACCACATTACCTCACCACTCACAGTCAACTCCCACCGCACAACCTAACCACTCATCACAAACTCACACCACGCTACCTAGCCACTCACTATTAACTCCATGATGTTATCTCGCCACTCACCATCAACTCCCACTGTGTTACCTGGCCACTCACTGTAAACTCCCACTGGGCAACCTCATCACTCACCGTCAACTCCCACCGTGCAACCTTGCCACTCACCATTAACTCCCACCATACTACCTTGCCACTCACCATTAAGTCCTACCGTGCAACCTTGTCACTCACCATTAACTCCTACCGTGCAACCTTGCCACTCACCATAAACTCCCACCATACTACCTTGCCACTCACCATTAACTCCTAGTGTGCTACCTTGCCACTCACCGTCAACTCCCACCATGCTACCTCGCACTTCTGCAGGCTGGAGGAGACCGTGTACCACATGTACATGGAGTGTACGAGGCTGCAGCCCCTCTTTGCGTATTTACGTGGGCTGCTTCTCGCCTTCTGGCTGCATTTTAGCCCCACCCTATTTATATATGGTCATCCAGGAAGGAGGGGAGCATGGAGGGATGAGGAAGTCCTTGTTAACTTGCTCCTGGGGCTGGCGAAATTCGCCATTCAAGGGGTGGTGGGAGGATCTCCTCAGGCAGACTGCCTGGCAATGTTTAGGGGGTATGTTTGTGCCCAGATAAATATTGAAAAAGAACATGCACAGTCCACGGTGACCTTAGAGGAGTTTCGAGACCATTGGGCTCCGTGGGGTGTAAATGTCATTGTTGATAGAGATGGCAACATTCTGGTGTAATGTCTATTTGTAGTGAAGTAATTGTGTTTGCCACTGTTTTGTATATATTGCATAGCACCAATATTTGTAATAAAGGATTTTGTAAAAAAAAAACCATGCTACCTCGCCACTCACCGTCAACTCCCACCGCGCTACCTCGCCACTCACTGTCAACTCCCACCGCGCTACCTCGCCACTCACTGTCAACTCCCACCGCGCTACCTCGCCACTCACTGTCAACTCCCACCGCGCTACCTCGCCACTCACTGTCAACTCCCACCGCGCTACCTCGCCACTCACCATTAACTCCATGACGTTACCTCGCCACTCACCATCAACTCCTACCATGTTATCTCACCACTCACCATAAACTCCCACTGTGCAACCTCGCCACTCACCGTCAACTCCCACCAGGCAACCTCACCACTCACTATAAGCTCCCACCACTCACCATCAACTCCCACCACTTTACCTCGCCACTCACCATTAACTCCATGATGTTATCTCGCCACTCACCATAAACTCCACTGTGTTACCTGGCCACTCACTGTAAACTCCCACTGCGTTACCTCGCCACTCACCATCAACTCCTACCATGTTATCTCACCACTCACCATAAACTCCCACTGTGCAACCTCGCCACTCACCGTCAACTCCAAGCTCCCACCGTACTACCTTGCCACTCACCGTCAACTCCCACCGCGCTACCTCACCGCTCACCATTAACTCCAGGATGTTATCTCACCACTCGCCATAAACTCCCACCGTCCAACCTCGCCACTCACCATAAACTCCCACCAGACAGACAGACATACTTTATTGATCCCGAGGGAAATTGGATTTCGTTACAGTCGCACCAACCAAGAATAGTGTAGAAATATAGCAATATAAAACCATAAATAGTTAAATAATAATAGGTAAATTATGCCAAGTGGAAATAAGTCCAGGACCAGCCTATTGGCTCAGGGTATCTGACACTCCGAGGGAGGAGTTGTAAAGTTTGATGGCCAGAGGCAGGAATGACTTCCTATGACACTCAGTGTTGCATCTCGGTGGAATGAGTCTCTGGCTGAACGTACTCCTGTGCCTAACCAGTACATTATGGAGTGGCTGGGAGACATTGTCCAAGATGGCATGCAACTTGGACAGCATCCTCTTTTCAGACACCACCATCAGAGAGTCCAGTTCCACCCCCACAACATCACTGGCCTTACGAATGAATTTGTTGATTCTGTTGGTGTCTTACCCTCAGCCTGCTGCCCCAGCACACAACAGCAAACACGATAGCACTGGCCACCACAGACTCATAGAACATCCTCAGCATCATCCGGCAGATGTTAAAGGACCTCAGTCTCCTCAGGAAGTAGAGACGGCTCTGACCCTTCTTGTAGACAGCCTCAGTGTTCTTTGACCAGTCCAGTTTATTGTCAGTTCGTATCCCCGGGTATTTGTAATTCTCCACCATGTCCACATTGACCCCTTGGATCAGCTACAGATGATTCTGCTCACACCATGTGACAGAGTTTCCCACCGTAGCCCTGTACTCAGCCTCATCTCCCTTGCTGATGCATCCAACTATGGCAGAGTCATCAGAAAACTTCTGAAGATGGCAAGACTCTGTGCAGTAGTTGAAGTCTGAGGTGTAGATGGTGAAGAGAAAGGGAGACAGGACAGTCCCCTGTGGAGCCCCAGTGCTGCTGAGCACTCCGTCTGACACACAGTGTTGCAAGCGCACGTACTGTGGTCTGTCAGTCAGGTAATCAATAATCCATGACACCGGGGAAGCATCCACATGCATCACTGTCACGCTACCTCGCCACTCACCGTCAACTCCAAACTCCCACCGTGCAACCTCGCCACTCACTGTAAACTCCCACCACGCAATCTCGCCACTCACCATCAACTCCCATCACACAACATCGCCACTCACCGTAAACTCCGACCACGCAACCTTGCCACTCACCATCAACTCCAAACTCCCAACGCACTACCTCGTTACTTACTGTAAACTCCCACGTTATCTCGCCACTCACCTAAACTCCCACCATGCAACCTCGCCACTCATCATAAACACCCATCATGCTACCTTGCCATTCACAGTGTCCACCCACTGCGTACCACCACTTACCATTTCCTCCCAGTAAATATCCTCATTACTTATTGCACTACTTATTGTGTTCCACACCATGTACCCTCACCACTGACTATGTTGTCTATTGCATTCCGTGTCCCAAAACTGCCTACCCACCACTTACTGTGTCCTGTCACCACAATCCACATCCCTCACTACTTATCATATTCCACCACCATGTTTCACAATTCCCCAAGTGCAGACCAAATCTCATCTACTTAAGAGTGGTGCTGACTGCTGTTCTCACCCCTATTACTGTGGTCTTCGTACCTAGCTGTACCTGAGCCGCAGTGTGAAACCATCCCATCCACAGATGTGATTTCTCCAGCACCGCACACAGAGGGTCATGCTTTCTCCAACTGTAGGGACCACCCTTCCCTATCACAGCCTTTGGCTTTCTCTCTCCAATACCATTTCCTTGTTTTCTGAGAGTCATGCCTTCCCTGACCATTCCCTCATCGCTGCCTGGGTCTCCTTCTCCCTGAGGCTGCTCCCATCTCCCAGATGCCCAAGGATAACATCATCTTCTGTTTGCATTTCAGTCTGGATGTCTTTTTCCACTGGCTCTTTGACACCAACTTCCTGGATGAGGCAGAAGTAAAGTTCCAGTAAGTTTCCACTCTGTAGTTGTGTCTACTCTGCCTAGTGTTTCTGTGCATGCATCAGCCTCTGGCAAACACAACAATGACCTCCAGTTAACCATCTTATAAACACCCCAAAGTGCATGCAATCTACTCTCAGTGATCTGATATTCTATATAGAACCTTGCAGTTTGACCCCAGCCTGTAATCCACTCCAGGAGATCTGTTATTCTCTATATAACTCCCCCCCAAACTCCTGGATTAGAACCCAGCCTGTAGTCCACTCTTAATATTATTATTTTTTTTGTTTTTGTGCAATTTGTTGTCTTTTGCACTTCGGTTGTTTGTCTTTGTGTCTAGTTTTTCATTGAATCTATTGTGTATTTACTGTAAATGCCTTCAAGAAAATTAATCTCAGGGTAGTATATGGTGATATGCATGTTTGTATATGTACAAACTTACTTTGTGTAAAGTAAACTTGTGTAAACTTACTTTGAATTTTGTAAGCCACTGCTGGGGTTCTGTTATTCTCTATATAAATCATCCAAATACCTGGATTTAAATTGCAGTCCGTCACTCACTCCCAGTGAAAATTCATTAAGATGCCCAAACACCTGGGTCAGGACCCAGTCTGTAAGCTCCTCACACTCCTGGATATCTGTAATATCCATGAATGCTGGGGCTCTTGATGAGATCCTTCTCCTGAATATCCACTTTGGCGTGTGATTTGCTGTTTCCTTCTCTTGCAGATGTGTCTTCCTGCCAGATAATGGGGCTTTCTTTGTGAATTATGTGATTACATCCAGCCTGATCGGTACTGCAATGGAGTTGCTGCGTATCCCTGGGTTGCTGGTGTACACTGCAAGGCTTCTGTTTGCTAAATCAAAGGCGGAGCAGATACATGTGAAAAAGGTAAAGACTCCTGTCCGCAACCCTCCCAGTGGGGAAATGATCAAAGGACTTATTGTTTGGATGAATTGAATTGAACTGAATTGACTTTATTACTTACATCCTTCATATACAAGAGGAGTAAAAATCTTTACATTATATCTCTGTCTAAATATGCAATATACAATTTATATTAGTTCATAATAAATATTATGTATAACAATATAACATAGAAATAGCGTGAATTAATCAGTCTGCTGGATGGTGGAAGAAGCTGTCCCAGAGCCTGTTGGTTTTTATGCTGCGGTACCATTTCCCAGATGGTAGCAGCTGGAACAGTTTGTGGTTGAGTTGACTCAGGTCGCTGTCGGGTCCTGCAATTGACAGAAGTACAATTCCCATACCAGAAAGTGATGCAACCAGTCAGGATGCTCTCAATTGTGCCCTTTAGAAATTTCTTAGGAGTTGGGGGCCCATACCAAACTGTTGTGCCCTTTTCGCCACACAGCCAGTATGCTCAGACCACATGAGATCCTAGTTGATGTTTATGCCGAGGAACTTAAAGCTGTTCACCCTCTCAACCCCAGATGTATTGACGTCAATACGTCTCCATTCCTCCTGTAGTCCACAGTCAGCTCCTTTGTTTTTGTGACATTGAGGGAAGAGGTTGTTTTCTTGACACCACTGTGTCAGGGTGATGATTTTTTCTCTGTAGGCTACCTTGTTATTGTTTGAGACAAGGCCTATCAGTGTAGTATTGTCAGCAAATTTAATTAGCAGATTGGAGCTTTGGGTGGTGACACAGTCATGCATATACAGAGAGTAAAGTGGGGGGCTTAGGACACAGTCCTGAGGGGCACCTGTGTTGGAGGTCAGAGGGGCAGAGGTGAGAGAGCCCACTTTTGCCACTTGCTGGCGATCGACAGGAAGTCCAGTATCCAGCTACAAAAGGCAGGGTGGCCAAGTTCTCTGCGCTTCTTGTCAAGCTTGGAGGGAATTATGGTGTTGAAACTGTAGTCCAAGAACAGCACTCTCACATAAGCATCCTTCTTCTCCAGATGTGTAAGTCTAGTGTGTGGAGCAGTGGCTATTGCAGTATCCGTCAATCAGTTGTGTCAGTAGGTGAATTGTAGGGAGTCCAGTGTGGATGGTAGCATGCTGCAGATGTAGTCCTTGACCAGATTCTCAAAGCATTTGCTTATTATTGAGGTGAGTGTGACAGGATGCCAGTCGTTCAGATATACTACCTTGGTCTTTTTAGGTGCTGGAACATTCGTGGATGTTTTGAAGCAGGAGGGCACTCTACTTTGGGAGAGGGAGAGGTTAAAAATGTCAGTAAATACACCTGCCAGTTGTGCCACACACACTCTGAGTACTCGCTCTTGGATGCCGTTGGGTTCTACAGCCTTGTGACTGTCCACTCGTTGGAAACACTTGCATACTTCAGCCTCAGAGATCACCAAGCTGCAGGTCACATCAGCTGTAGGTCTCCTCAGGGGCTCAGTGTTGGCAACATCAAATCGAGTGTAATAAAGATTTAGCTCATCTGGGAGAAAGACAGCAGTGTTAGAAATTCCACTGCATTTATCTTTGAAGTCTGCAATGGTGTGTTGACTTTGCCATAAGCTGCGTGTGTTTTTGGTGGAGAGTTGAGTCTGAATCTTGTCCCTATATTGTTGTTTCACTGCCTTGATGACTTTGCGCAGATCATAGCTGTATTTCTTGAGCGTGTGCATTTAGTGGATGAAGAATTCCTTCTTATCTACATTGCATTGAAGGGTTGAAAGGAGTTGAGCACAGGGTGGGTAGGAAAAATGGGGTGAGAGGACTTAAAAATGGAGGGAATGATACCAACCTCAGCTGGCCAAAAGGATCTGAACTTTTATTGCTGTAAGTCTAAGTTCATGGGGGTGGGGTGGATGATCAGGGGACTGTGAATATTTGAAGGATTGCTCAATATCTTCCACCCTTCTGTCTATCATACACCACTGCACACACCCCCTTCCTAACCTCACCCCTCTCTCTCTCCCCAGAATCAAGCCTATGAGTACCAGTTTGGATTGGAGTATGCTTGGACCATGTGTATATTTGCTGTTGTGATGACCTACAGTATCACGTGTCCGATTATCGTTCCCTTCGGTGAGTGTCTGTGTTCTATGAATTACGTCCATAGCCAATACCTTCTTTCACAGTGATCAAAGCAGAATATAATTATTCCAGATACTACATAACTAGAGCCTTACGTATCTTTCACCCTTCATAACCAGTACACCCAAAAATGGCCATCTTGTATAAGCCAGTCCCATCATAATCCACTTCTATTAGCCAGTCATTTACCCAGTCCTTATCATCCATCCACCTGGATTTGAAATGTTGTTTTCTTCAAGTTCAAATGAATTGTCATTCAACCATACACATACATATATATGCACCTAAACAAAATATTGTTCCTCCAGGGTTAAGTTGCAAAATACAGTACATATAGTCACACACAGCACATATAGTTACAATCCAGCAAATACAGGCACAAAATAATATGACCAAGTCCCTGATTGGCAGTCCCTGAAGATTGACAGGTTGACATAAGATCATAAGATGTAAGGTGTGTGTGTGTGTGTGTGTGTGTGTGTGTGTGTGTGTGTGTGTGTGTGTGCGTGTGCGCGCCCTTAACTCCTGCTGGAGTCATGACAAGCTTTTTGCACCAATCTTGGTGCAAAACTAGTGGAGCCCATCCCTCTCCAGGTTTTTTTTTACAAGGTCGAGTTGCTAGCTCAACACTCAACCCAAGGGAGCCAGCTGGATTTGAACTTGGGACCTCTTGCCCCAAAGTCCAGCGCTGATGCCACTATGCCACCAGCCAACATGTTTGTAAGACAGTATAATGATACTGGCATGATTATATTAGAACAAGCATTTGTATAACTATGGAGGGCTGTGGGTAACCCTAGGTAATCTCTAAAGTAAGTACATGTTCAGCACAGCATTGTGGGCCGAAGGGCCTGTATTGTGCTGTAGGGTTTCTATGTGTCTTAAATATGTGAAACAGCAACAATGAAAGTTGAAAACTGTCTGTGAATTGGAGCTTGTGGGAAGGCATTTAGACAGGTTGTACATGTGTACCGAGTGGCACACATTCCCTTATTTCCTACTCTCTCATTAATTTATATAAAAGAAAGTCCAATTTGATGTTATCAGATCGATTTCTCACTCTCAGTCACTTTGGCTCTTCCCACTCAGTCTACCTACACTTCGTATCTTCTTGCTCTTCCATGTCACCTACTGTCTCTCCTAATTTACTGTCACTAGTGGTCTTGGAGAGACAGGAGTTCTTTCACCCAAATCTTGAATAATTGTGCTGGAACATTAAGGCCCAGTAAACTAGAGGGTCTGAATTATAGGGAGGCAAGTGTTTCATTCCAAGGACTGATTTTGTAGAGATGTAAAAAAATTATGAAGGCTATTAATAGGGTGAATACACACAGTCTTTTCCCAAGAAAATAGAACTAAAAAATTAAAAGGCATAGTGAGAGGTGAAAGACTTAAAGGGGACCTAAGGGGCACTGTCTTCATGCTATACAGTGGATTCCAGTTAATCATTTATTTGGAACAACCTCCAAGAACAAAAACTAATCGAGAAAATAGCCGAGATTCCCTTCATTTATTTGAAACAATTGGGGTAGGGGACTGCTTAGCTGGTAAGAACCGGCTGAGTGAAGTAAATATCTGGTAGGTTTCTCCTTTTTCATTCCCTGTCTGCTACTGCATAGTTAGAGCAGTGAGAATGGCTCTAGGGGCAATGTTGTGTTCTTTGTGTGAGATGTGGGGACTCTGATGGCTAACACAAGAGGGCACAGTTTTACTGTGCTTGGAAGTAGGTATGGAGGAGATGTTGGGTAGGTTTTTTACGCAGAGAGTGGTGAGTGCATGGAATGGGCTGCTAGCGACAACAGGTGGATACGATAGGGTCTTTTAAGAGACTCATGGATAGCTACATGGAGCTTAGAAAAATAGAGGGCTATGGGTAACCATAGGTAATTTCTAAAGTAACCATATAATAATTACAGCAAAGAAACAGGCCATCTCAGCCCTTCTAGTCCGTGCCGATCACTTACTCTCACCTAGTCCTACCGACCTGCACTCACCCATAACCGTCCATTCCTTTCCTGTCCATATACCTATCCAATCTTTTTTTAAATGACAATATCGAACCTGCCTCTACCACTTCTACTGGAAGCTCATTCCACAGAGCTAACACTCTCTGAGTAAAGAAGTTCTCCCTCGTGTTACCCCTAAACTTTTGCCCCCTAACTCTCAACTCATGTCCTCTTGTTTGAATCTCCCCTACTCTCAATGGAAAAAGCCTATCCATTTCAACTCTATCTATCCCCCTCATAATTTTAAATACCTCTATCAAGTCCCCCCTCAACCTTCTATGCTCCAAAGACCTAACTTGTTCAACCTTTCTCTGTAACTTAGGTGCTGAAACCCAGGTAACATTCTAGTAAATCTCCTCTGTACTCTCTCTATTTTGTTGATATTTTTCCTATAATTTGGTGACCAGAACTGTACACAATACTCCAAATTTGACCTCACCAATGCCTTGTACAATTTTAACATTACATCTCAACTCCTATACTCAATGCTCTGATTTATAAAGGCCAGCATACCAAAAGCTTTCTTCACCACCCTATCCACATGAGATTCCACCTTCAGGGAACTATGCACCATTATTCCTGGATCACTCTGTTCTACTACATTCTTCAATGCCCTACCATTTACCATGTATGTCCTATTTTAATTAGTCCTACCAAAATGTAGTACCTCACACTTATCAGCATTAAACTCCATCTGCCATCTTTCAGCCCACTCTCCTAACTGGCTTAAATCTCTGTGCAAGCTTTGAAAACCTACTTCATTATCCACAACGCCACCTATCTTAGTATCATCTGCACACTTCCTAATCCAATTTACCACCCCATCATCCAGATCATTAATGTATATGACAAACAACATTGGACCTATTACAGATCCCTGAGGCACACCATTAGTCACCGGCCTCCAACCTGACAAAAAATTATCCACCGCTACTCTCTGGCATCTCCCATCCAGCCACTGTTGAATCCTTTTTACTACTTCAATATTAATACCTAACAATTGGACCTTCCTAACTAACCTTCTGTGTGGAACCTTGTCTAAGGCCTTACTGAAGTTCATATAGATAACATCCACTGCTTTACCCTCATCAACTTTCCTAGTGACCTCTTCAAAAAATTCAATAAGATTTGTCAAACATGACCTTCCAAGCACAAATCCATGTTGACTGTTCCTAATCAGACCCTGTCTATCCAGATAATTATATATACCATTTCTAAGAATACTTTCCATTAATTTACCCACCACTGATGTCAAATTTACAGGTCGATAATTGCTAGGTTTACTCTTAGAACCCTTTTTAAACAATGGAACCACTTGAGCAATTCGCCAATCCTCTGGCACCATCCCCGTTTCTAATGACATTTGAAATATTTCTGTAAGAGCCCCTGCTATTTCTACACTAACTTCCCTCAAGGTCCTAGGGAATATCCAGTCAGAATCCGGAGACTTATCCACTTCTGTATTCTTTAAAAGCGCCAGTACTTCCTCATCTTTAATCATCATAGTTTCCATAACTACCCTACTTGTTTCCCTTATCTTACACAATTCAACATCCTTCTGCTTAGTAAATACCGAAGAAAATAAATTGTTCAAGATCTCCCCCATCTCCTTTGGCTCCACACATAGCTGTCCACTAAGGGACCAATTTTATCCCTCACTATTCTTTTGCTATTAATATAACTGTAGAAACACTTTGGATTTATTTTCACCTTACTTGCCAAAGCAACCTCATTTCTTCTTTTAGCTTTTCTAATTTCTTTCTTAAGATTCTTTTTACATTCTTTATATTCCTCGAGCACCTCATTTACTCCATGCTGCCTATATTTATTGTAGATCTCCCTCTTTTTCCAAACCAAGTTTCCAATATCCCTTGAAAACCATGGTGCTCTCAAACATTTAACCTTTCCTTTCAACCTAACAGGAATGTAAAGATTCTGTACCCTCAAAATTTCACCTTTAAATGACCTCCATTTCTCTATTACATCCTTCCCATAAAACAAATTGTCCCAATCCACTCCTTCTAAATCTTTTTGCATCTCCTCAAAGTTAGCCTTTCTCCAATCAAAAATCTCAACCCTGGGTCCAGACCTATCCTTCTCCATAATTATATTGAAACTAATGGCATTGTGATCACTGGACCCAAAGTGCTCCCCAACACATACCTCCGTCACCCAACCTATCTCATTCCCTAACAGGAGATCCAACACTGCCCCTTCTCCAGTTGGTACCTCTATGTATTGCTGCAAATAACTATCCTGCTTACATTTAACAAACTCCAAAACATCCAGGCCTTTTACAGAATGGACTTTCTAGTCTATGTGTGGAAAATTAAAATCTCCCACAATCACAACTCTGTGCTTACTACAAATATCTGCTATCTCCTTACACATTTGCTCCTCCAATTCTCGCTCCCCATTAGGTCTATAATACACCCCTACAAGTGTTAATACACCTTTCCCATTCCTCAATTCCACCCAAATAGTCTCCTTAGACGAGCCCTCTAATCTATCCTGCCAAGTACTGCTGCAATATTTTCTCTGGCAAGCAATGCAACACCTCCCCCTCTTGTCCCTCCGATTCTATCACAACTGAAGCAATGAAATCCAGGAATAATTAGTTGCCAGTCACACCCCTCCTGCCGCCATGTTTCACTAATAGCTGCATCATCATATTTCCAGGTATCAATCCATGCTCTAAGATCATTCGCCTTTCTTACAATGCTCCTAGCATTAAAATAAATGCATTTAAGAAATTCTCCACCTCTTACTCTCTGTTTATCCCTAACGAAGCAAACAACTTTACTATCTTCTTTTTCTTCCTTCCCCCCTATGTCTTCGGTCTGAGCGCTCCCCTTCTCTATCATTTGTCAATCCTCCCTCACAAACTGTCTACAAGCTTTCTCTATTCGTGAACTCACCTCCTCTCCTCTAGTCTCTTCAATTTGATTCCCACCCCCCAATCATTCTAGTTTAAAGTCTCCTCAGTAACCTTAGCAAATTCCCCACCAGCATATTGGTCCCCCTAGGATTCAAGTGCAACTCATCCTTTTTGTACAGGTCACACTTGCCCCAAAAGAGGTCCCAATGATCCAGAAACTTGAATCCCTACCCTTTGCTCCAATCCCTCAGCCATGCATTTATCATCCACCTCATTCCATTCCTACTCTCACTGTCGCGTGGCACAGGCAGTAATCCCGAGATTACTACCTTTGCCGTCCTTCTTCTCAGCTGCCTCCCTAACTCCCTATATTCTCCTTTCAGGACCTCTTCCCTTTTCCTACCTATGTCATTGGTACCTATATGTACCATGACCTCTGGCTCCTCACCCTCCCACTTCAGGATATCTTGGACGCAATCAGAAACATCCCGGACCCTGGCACCAGGGAGGCAAACTACCATCCGTGTCTCCTGATGGAGTCCACAGAATCACCTATCTGACCCCCTAACTATCAAGTCCCCTATTACTACTGCCTTCCTCTTCCTTTCCCTACCCTTCTGGACTACAGGGCCGGACTCTGTGTCAGAGGCACGGCCACTGCCGCTTCTCCCAGGTAGGCTGTCCCGCTCAACCGTACTCAAACAGGAACACTTATTGTCAAGGGGTACAGCCACCGGTGTACTCTCTAGTACCTGACTCTTCCCCTTCCATCTCCTAACCGTGATCCACTTGTCTGCCTCCCATGGCCCTGGTGTGACCACCTGCCTGTAACTTCTCTCTATCAACTCTTCACTGTCCCTGACCAGACGAAGGTCATCGAGCTGCACTTCCAGTTCCCTAACACAGTCCCTTAGGAGCTGCAGCTCAGCACACCTGGCGTCCGGGAGGCTAAGAGACTAAACTAAACCTACCTTGCCTCGCCCATTTCCACCTAAACCCGTTGAGCAAATCCTTTAAGCCAGGATTAAGGCTCTGCTCCCAGCTCACTCCACTACCCAAAACGACACTGCCTGCTGTATAAGGCTGTGTTCCTTTTAAATCTTCCGCGCTTCACTGCCCGACGTCACACACCTGTGCAGTCCCACCTCTCTTAACCCCAATGAGAAGAAAAAATCAAAATGGCTCCTGCAGCTCTCCCATTCTGATTCTCAGACTTCCTTCTCCAAAGTACATGTTTGGCACAGCATTGTGGGCCGAAAGACCTTTCTTGTGCTGTAGGTTTTCTATGTTTCTATCCTGGTTAACCACATCTGCACCAGGTGCACTGACCTGCAGCTCCTCAGAAAACTTAAAGAACTGGAGCTGTGGCTTGATGACCTCTGGCTCATGTGAGAAACTGAGGAGGTGATAGAGCTACAGGGAGGTAGTTACCCCTAGGAGGGAGGTATCTGGGTGACAGTCAGGAGAGGGAAAAGAAATGGGCAACCTGCACAGAGTACCCTTTTGGCCATTCCCCTTGATAATAAGTATACCATTTGGATATTTTTGGGGTGGGGGGAGCCACAGTGACTGGGGCTCTAACACTGAATCTGGTGCTGTGGCTCAGAAGGGAAGGGAGTAGAAGAGGACTGCAGTAGTGATAGGGGATTCCATTAGAGGACTTGACATGAGATTCTGTGGGTGGGACAGAGACACCCAGACAGTATGTTGCCTTACAAGTCCCAGGGTCAAGAGAGTCTCGGATCAGGTCCATGGCATTCTAAGGGGAGTGGGTGAGCAGCCAGAAGGTACTTATTGGCACCAATGATATAAGGAGGAAAAGGGAGGAGCTCCTAAAGAGAGAATTTAGGGAGCTAGATAGAAGGCTGAAGTACTGGTTATGCACAGGTTATGGCAGGGTTCTATTCTCGTGAACTGTTCATATTCTGCACAGTTTGTAATCGGAGATGTGGCCATAAGCTGAGTTCCCAGGCATCAAGAGATACCTGTAGCCCCCATTACAAATCCATCCAGCCGATCTGTCAAACATTCGTGTGTACAGACTGGACACAAGTCATACATTTATATCTCACTTTTAGACAAGTCTCCATAAAGATAACATATTTTAAAACTGAGTTGATGTACCCAACACATTTGTTGTATTTCCTGTGTACTGTGAAAAATGCAGAGACTGGGTAACTGGGAAACTGACCACACTCTGCCTTTTTGTGCCATGCTATGTTTCTCACATTAATTGCACCACATGCTGTTTGTTGATGATTTGTGTGCATGACCATGATGTTTTTTCCTCCCACTCTTTCACTCCCAACTCCTCTTTCTCTCCTCACCTGCTCATTCTTCCTTCCTCCTGCACACCTCAATCTCCCCATCTCTCAATGTCCCTTCCCTGACCCACCTATCTCCCTTCTTCCTGCCCATCTCAACCTCCCCATCTCTCAATGTATCTTTCCTGATATTTCCATCTATCTCCTCTTCTCTTACCACCTGTCCATTCTCCTTTCCTTCTCCTGTCTCAAACTCCTCTCGATTTCTTTTCTTGGACCCACCTTTTTCTATCTATTCCCTACCTGTCTCCACTTCTCTTTCTCCTGGTCTTTTCCTAATTCATCGTGTCCCTCCCTCAACCTTAGTATCTCATCTGTCATCTACTCCACTTCTTCTCCCTCCCTTCCCGCCTCCTTTCTTTCTCCTTGACTTCTCTGCCTCCCTCCACAGCTTTAACTGACCATGTTGTCCTTGTGCTTATGTGTAGGGCTGCTCTACATGTTGCTGAAACACCTGGTGGATCGATATAACATTTATTATGCGTGCTTACCCACCAAGCTCAACCATCGGCTGCACTCAGCTGCTGTCAGCCAGGTCATCATTGCGCCAATCCTCTGCATGTTCTGGCTGCTCTTCTTCTCCGTACTGCGTCTTGGTAGGTAATGTTTCTCGGCCATGCACAAAGTGAGCGGGGTTCTGTGTGGGAGAACCGCCAGGGCAGGTTATTACTGTACATGAGTGTGGATTATTCCTTCAACAGCTGACAACCCCATTGTCCCCACCCTAGAACAGAACCTCTGAACCTCAGCACGGTCTAACTGTGGCAAAGGCAGAGGTCACAATGTCGTTGAAATAGGGTAGTTAATGGGGAACTCAGCAGAGGTATTTCCACTAAAAGATTTGTTTTGTGGCTCTTATGAATTTGATATTGCAACAACTTGAAGCTTGCGCTGTGATCTAGTGCTTAAGTCATGTGACAAAAACATGGAGTGACCTGGAGACTGAAATACACATCAGAGAGGAAGCATGTGCTCCTTCAAGAATATGAGGCAGCAAGAGTCCATCATATTTATAAATAGTGTTTGTGACAAATATAAATCTACATATTCAGTGTACATTTCACAACATTACGCCAGTGATACTAAACCTGATTCTAATCCCTGTGGCACACCACTAGTCAAAGCTCCAGGCAGAGAAGCAACCATCTACTACTATTCTCTGGCTTTTCCTGTGAAGCCGATGTCTAATCTAATTTACTACTCCATCTTGTATGCCAAACAACTAAGCCTCCTTGACCAACCTCCTATGTGGGGAGTCCACATAGACAATACCCACTGCCTTGTCTTCATCAACTTTTCTGGTAATTTCCTCAAAAATCTCTGTAAGACACAACCAACCATGCATATAGCTATGTTGACTATCCCTAATCAGTCCCTGTCTGTCCAAATACTTAAATATTCCTTCCCTTAGAAAACCTTCCAATAACTTTCGCAATTCTGATGTCAGGCTCATTGACCTGTAACTTCCTGGCTTATTCTTAGAGCCTTAATTAAACGATGGAACAACATCAGCTATCCTCCAGTCCTCTGGCACCTCACCCATTGATAAGGATGTCTTAAATACCTCTGCCAGAGCTTCTGTAATTTCTGCACTAACTTCCCACAGGGTCCAAGAGAACACCTTGTCAGGCATTGTGGATTTATCCACTCTTATTTGCTTCAAGATAGCAAACATTTCCTCCTCTGTAATCTTGTATATGGTCCATGACCTCACTGCTGCTCTGGCTCACTTTTGTAGATCCTGTGTCCATCTCCCAAGTAAATACAGGTGCAAAAAAAAATCAATTAAATATCACCTCATCTTTTTCAGCTCCATGCATGGATCTTCCAGAAGACCAAGTTTGTCCCTTGTTTTCCTTTTGTTCTCAATATATCTGGAGAATACCTTGGGATTCTCCATAGCCTTGTTTGCTAGAGCAACCACATGCTTGTTTTAACTCTCCTGATTTCCTTCTTCCTTTTTCCCTTGCATTTCCTATATTCTTCAAATACCTCATTTGTTCTTTCCTGCATATACCTGCTATGCACCTCCTTCTTTTTCTTAACCAGGGCCTCAATATCTCTTGAAAAACAATATTCCCTAAACCTGTTTTTCTTGCTTTTTACTCTGACAGTGCTGTACTCTCAAAATTTCACTTTTGAAGACTTCACATTTACCAAGTGCACCTTTGCCAGAAAGCAACCTATTTCAATCCACACTTGCCAGATCCTTCTGATACTCCTCAGAGCTGAACGTTATTGAGCTGCAGCTCCTGAGAGAATATATAAAGGAACTGGAACTGCATCTCAATGGCCTTTGATTGATACGAGAGAATAAGGAGGTGATCGATTGGAGCTACAGGGAAGTAGTCACTCCTAGGTTGTAGGAAACAGGTAACTGGGTGACTGTCAGGAGAAGGAAAGGGAAATGCATAGCCGGTACAAAATACCCCTGTGGCCATTCCACACAATAATAAATAAACCACTTTAGATACTGTTGAGGGGGATAACCTACTATATTAACATCAATAACATAGGTAGAAAAGCTAAGGAGGTCCTGAAGAGAGATTTTAGGTAGAAAGCTGAAAAACAGGACCTTGAGGGTAGTAATCTCTGGATTTCCCTGTTCTACGTGTCAATGAAGGTAAGAATAAGATGATTGGGACCGCTTCTTTTTGTACTGTCTATCAGTGATCTAGATGATGGACATCAGCCAGTTAGAACAGCAAAACGAGTTTGAAAGGAAACAGTTATTTCTTCAGCAGTTTGATTGAGGTACGACTGTGCAAAGGTGTGGACGTCAGCCTGGTTGAACAGTGAGAAGAGTTTAAAAGGAAACAGTTTTATAGAGCAGGCTTAAGAGAAGCGGGCAGAAAAGCAGAGGGAGACAGAATAGGAGGGCTTTGGTTCAATGGGGCTTCGGCGATAGCGGGTCAAGGCGAAGTAGGATGCTTTTGTAGAATACAGATGAGTGTGAGGCAAGTGTTCTATGCTCAGTGTCAGATGTGGGAAGTCCTGGAGACTATCAGCCTCCCGGATGGCCACCTCTCAGCCAGGTGTGTCAAGCTGCTGCAGCTCCTTAGGAACCACATTAGGGAACTGAAGATGAAGCTTGATGATCTTTGTCTGGTCATGGAGAGTGAGGAGTTGATAAATAGGAGCTATAGGCAGGTAGTCATACCGGGGCCTCGGGAGACAAACAAGTGGGTAACAATCACAAAAGGGAATGGCAAGAGTCAGATGCTAAGGAGTACCCCTGTGGCTGTCCCCCTTAACAATAAGTACTCCTGTTTGAGTACTGCTGGGGGGATGGCCTACCTGGAGGAATCAACAATGGCTGCACCTCTAGCACAGAGTCTGGCCCTGCGGCTCAGAAGGGTAGGGAAAGGAAGAGGATGTCAGCAGTGATGGGGACTCTATAGTTAGGGGGTCAGACAGGTGATTCTGTGGACACAGGAAAGAAACACGGATAGTAGTTTGCCTCCCAGATGCCAGAGTCTGGGATGTTTCTGATTGCTTCCACAATATCCTGAAGTGGGAAGGAGAATAGCCAGAGGTTGTGGTACATATTGGTACCAATGACATAGGTAGGAAAAATGAGGAGGTCCTGAAAGCAGACTAGAGGGAGTTAGGATGGAAATTGAGAAGCAGGACCATGAAGGTAGTGATTTCAGGATTTCTGCCTGTGCCATGTGACAGTGAGTATAGGAATAGAGTGAGGAGGAGGATAAGTGCGTGGCTGAGGGATTGGGCAGGGGGCAGAGATTCAGATTGAATCACTGGGACCTCATTTGGGGCAGGTGTGACCTATACAAAAAGGATGGGTTGCACTTGAATCCAAGGGGTACCAATATCCTGGCGGGGAGGTTTGCTAAGGCTACTGGGGAGAGTTTAAACCAGAATTGCTGGGGGGTGGAAACCGAACTGAAGAGATGGAAGAAGAGGTAGCTGGCTCACGAACAGGAAAAGCTTGGAGGTAGTGCGAGAGGGAGGATAGGCAGGTGATAGAGAAGGGACACACTCAGACTGATGGTTTGAGATGTGTCTGTTTTAATGCAAAGAGTATTATGAACAAAGCAGATTAGCTTAGAGTGTGGATCAGTACTTTGAGCTATGATATTGTGGCCATTACAGATACTAGGATGACTCAGGGGCAGGAATGGTTACTTCAAGTGACAGGCTTTAGATGTTTCAGAAAGGGCAGGGAGGGAGGCAAAAGAAGTGGGGGTGTGGTACTTTTGATTAGAGATAGGTCATGGCTGCAGAAAAGGAGGAAGTCATGGAGGGATTGTCTATAGAGTCTCTGTTGGTGGTAGTTAGGAACAGGAAGGAGTCAATAACTCTACTGGAGAGCCAGAAAGGGCCATTAAAAAGTCTTGGCAGACAGGATTAATGAAAAACCCAAGGCATTCTACAAGTATGTGAAGAGCAAGAGGATAAGACATGAGAGAATAGGACCAATCAAGTGTGACAGTGGAAAAGTGTGTATCGAACCAGAGGATATAGCAGAGGTACTTAATGAATATTTTGCTTCAGTATTCACTATGGAAAAGGATCTTGTCAACTGTGGGGATGACTTACAGCAAACTGAAAAGCTTGAGCAAGTAGATATTAAGAAAGAGGATGTGCTACAGCTTTTGGAAAGCATCAAGTTGGATAAGTTGCCGGGACTGGATGAGTTGTACCCCAGACTACTGTGGGAGGCAAGGGAGGAGATTGCTGAGCCTTTGGCGTTGATCATTGAATCACCAATGGGGACGGGAGAGATTGTGAAGGATTGGAGGGTTGTAGATGCTGTTCCCTTATTCAAGAAAGGGAGTAGAGATAGCCCAGGAAATTGTAGACCGGTGAGTAAGCTGATGGAGAAGATCCTGAGAGGCAGGATCTATGAACATTTGGAGAGGCATAATATGATTATGAATAGTCAGCATGGCTTTATCATAGGCAGGCCGTGCCTTATGAAAACACAAAAAATGCTGGTGGAACACAGCAGGCCAGGCAGCATCTATAGGAGAAGCACTGTTGATGTTTCCGGCCGAGACCCTTCGTCAGGACTAACCAAAAGGAAAGATAGTAAGAGATTTGAAAATAGTGGGGGGAGGGGGAACTGCGAAATGATAGGAGAAGACCGGAGGGGGTGGGATGAAGCTAAGAGCTGGAAAGATGATGGGTGAAAGTGATACCGAGCTGGAGAAGGGAAAGGATCATGGGACGGGAGGTCTCGGGAGAAAGAAGGGGGGGGGGAAGCACCAGAGGGAGATGGAGAAAAGGCAAACAACTAAATATGTCAGGGATGGGGTAAGAAGGGGAGGAGGGGCATTAACGGAAGTTAGAGAAGTCAATGTTCATGCCATCAGGTTGGAGGCTATCTAGCCGTGTGTGCTATCTATAAGGTGTGGTTCCTCCAACCTGAGTTTGGATTCATTTTGACAGTAGAGGATAGACATATCAGAATGGGACGTGGAATTAAAATGTGTGGCCACTGGGAGATCCTGCTTTTTCTGGCAGACCGAGCGTAGGTGTTCAGCGAAATGGTCTCCCAGTCTGCGTCGGGTCTCACCAATATATAAAAGGCCACACCGGGAGCACCGGACACAGTATAACACGCCAGCTGACTCACAGGTGAAGTGTCGCCTCACCTGGAAGGACTGTCTGGGGCCCTGAATGGTGGTGAGGGAGGAAGTGTAAGGGGAGGTGTAGCACTTGTTCCGCTTAGAAGGATAAGTGCCAGTAGTGAGATCAGTGGGAAGGGATGGGGGCACGAGTGGACAAGGGAGTCACGTAGGAAGCGATCCCTGCTCGGTATCACTTTCACCAATCACCTTTCCAGCTCTTAGCTACATCCCACCCCCTCCAGTCTTCTCCTATCATTTCGCATTTCCCCCTCCCCCCACTACTTTCAAATCTCTTACTATCTTTCCTTTTGGTTAGTCCTGACGAAGGGTCTCGGCCTGAAACGTCGACAGTACTTCTCCTATAGATGCTGCCTGGCCTGCCTGACCTGTATTTTTTGTGTGTGTTGTTGTTTGAATTTCCAGCATCAGCAGATTTCCTCGTGTTCACGTCCATGCCTTATGAGCCTGATTGAATTTTTTGAGGATGTCACTAGACACATTGATGAAAGTAGAGCAGTAGATGTAGTATATATGGATTTCAGCAAGGCATTTGATAAGCTACCCCATGCAAGGCTTATTGAGAAAATGAGGAGGCATGGGATCCAAGGTGACCTTGCTTTGTCGATCCAGAATTGGCTTGCCCACAGAAGGCAAATTATGGTTGTAGTAGGGTAATATTCTGCATGGAGATCGGTGACCAGTGGTGTGCCTCAGGGATCTGTTCTGGGACCCCTTCTCTTTGTGATTTTTATAAATGACCTGGATGAGGAAGTGGAGGGATCGGTTAGTAAGTTTGCTGATGACACAACGGTTAGAGGTGTTGTGGATGGTGTGGAGGTTGTCAGAGGTTACAGCGGGACATTGATAGAATGCAAAACTGGGCTGAGAAGTGGCAGATGGAGTTCAACCCAGGTAAGTGTGAAATGGTTCATCTTGGTAGGTCAAATATGATGGAAGAATATAGTATGAATGGTAAGACTCTTGACAGTGTGGAGGATCAGAGGGATCTTGGGATCCGAGTCCATAGGACACTCAAAGCCACTGCGCAGGTTGATTCTGTGGTTAAAAAGGCATACGGCGCATTGGCCTTCATCAGTCATGGGATTGAGTTTAGGAGCCGAGAGGTATTGTTGCCGCTGTATAGGACCCTGGTCAGACCCGACTTGGAGTACTTTGCTCAGTTCTAGTCACCTCTGGAGGATGTGGAAACCATAGAAAGGGTGCAGAGGAGATTTACAAGGATGTTGCCTGGATTGGGGAGCATGCTTTATGAGAATCAGTTGAATGAACTTGTCCTTTTCTCCTTGGAGTGACATAGGATGAGGGGTGTCCTGATAGAGGTGTATAAGATGATGAGAGGCATAGATCATGTGGATAGTTAGAGGCTTTTTTCCAGGGCTGAAATGGTTGCCACAAGAGGACACAGGTTTAAGGTGCTGGGGCATAGGTACAGAGGAGAGGTCAGGGGTGAGTTTTTTATGCAGAGAGTGGCTGCCAGCTACAGTTGTGGAGGCGGATACGATAAGCCTTTTAAGGGACTCCTGGATGGTCTCTGGAGCTCAGAACCCCTTCTGGCTTTCCTAATTTCATTCTTAAGCTCCTTCCTGCTAGCCTATAATCTTCTAGATCTCTAACGTTACCTAGTTTTTTGAACCTTTCGTAAGCTCTTCTTTTCTTCTTGACTAGATTTACAACAGCTTTGGTACACCACAGTTCCTGTACCCTACTATCCTTTCCCTATCCCATTGAAACATACTTACACAGAATGTCAAGCTAATGTCCACTGATCATTTGCCACATATTTCCCTGAGGACATCTCTTCCCAATTTATGCTTCCAAGATCCTGCCTGATAGCTTCATATTTCCCCTTATTCCAATTAAATGCTTTCACTAGACACTAGAGTACTACAGCACAGTACAGGCCCTTCAGCCCTCGATGTTGTGCCGACCCATATATTCCTTAAAAAAAAGTACTAAACCCACACTACCCCGTAACCCTTTATTTTTGTTTCATCCATGTGCCTGTCCAAGAGGCTGTTCAGTACCCCTAATGTTTTAGCCTCCACCACTATCCCTGGTAAGTCATTCCAGGCACCCACAACCCTCTGTGTAAAAAACTTACCCCGATGTCTCCCCTAAACTTCCCTCACTTAACTTTGTACATATGCCCTCTGGTGTTTGCTATTTGTGCCCTGGGAAACAGTTACTGGCTATCCACCCTATCTATGCCTCTCTTAATCTTGTAGAGCTCTATCAAGTCCCCTCTCATCCTTCGCTCCAAAGAGAAAAGTCCCAGCTCTGCTAACCTTGCCTCACAAGACTTGTTTTCCAATCCAGGCAACATCCTGGTAAATCTCCTCTTCACCCTCTCCATAACTTCCACATCCTTCCTATAATGAGGTGACCAGAACTGAACACAATACTCTAAGTGTGGTCTCACCAGAGATATGTAGAGTTGCAACATGACCTCTCTTGAACTCAATCCCCCTATTAATGAAGCCCAGCATTCCAAAGGCCTTCTTAACTACCCTATCAACCTGTGCAGCAACCTTGAGGGATGTATGTATGTCCCTCTGTTCATCCACACTCTTAAGTAACCGACCATTAACCCTGTACTCAGACTTCTGGTTTTTCCTTCCAAAATGCATCACCTCACACTTGTTAGGGAGGTATCAGACCATCCAGGATTCTCGATCTCTCCCACAGAACCTCTTATCTGTCCCCCTAACTATTGAATCCTCAATCACTACTGCTCTCCTCTTTTCCCTCCTTCCTTTCTGAGCTGAGGGTCGAGTCTCGGTGCCAGAGACGCGACCACTACAACTTGTCCCTGGTAGGTCGTCCGCACCAACAGTATCCAAAACAGTATATTTATTGTTGATGGGAGCAGCCACAGGGGTGCTCTGCTCTTTCTGTCTATTCCCTTTCCCTCTCCTGACAGTCACCCAGTTACCTGCCTCCTGACTTTTAGGGGTGATTGTCTCCCAGAAACTCCAATCTGTTACTGCCTCTGCCTCCTGAATGATCCGAAATTCATCCAGCTCCAGCTCCAGTTCCCTAACTCGGTTTGACAGGAGCTGCAGCTGGATGCACCTTTTGCAGGTGTATCCATCAGAGACAATTGTGCTGTCCTGACTTCCCACATTTTACAATTGGAGCACTGGACTGCCCTATCTACTGCCTCTATTACCAACTCCTAAGTTAATTAAATTAATTAGAGAAACTTACCTGGCCTTACCTCACTGGGAGAAAGCATGTCGTCCGCCTCTTATTGCCAAAGCCTCAAAGCTCCACTCCTTCACTGGCCCACTCACTCACTGGCTGCTCTCGACTTGTCTGTTCCTATCCCTCTCCAATACTATGGTAAAAGGAATAGAATTGTGATCACCATCTCCAAAATGCTCTCCCACTGAGAGACCTGACACCTGACCAGGTTCATTTCCCAATACCAGATCAAGTACAGCCTCCCCTCTTGTAGGCTCATCAACATATTGTGTCAGGAAACCTTCCTGAACACAGCTAACAAACTCCACCCCATCTAAACCCCTTGCTCTGGGAAGATACCAATCAATATCAGGGAAATTAAAATCTCCCACCATGACAAGCCTGTTATTATTTACCTCTTATTTATCCTCCTCTTATTTACCCCTTGATCATGACCCCACCAAGGAGCACCAGGCCACTGTCTCCTATACCATCACCAACCTTATCAGCTCTGGGGATCTCCCATCCACTGCCACCAACCTCATAGTTCCCACGCCCAACAATTCCCATTTCTACCTCCTACCCAAGATCCACAAACCTGCCTGTCTAGGTAGACCTATTGTCTCAGCTTGCTCCTGCCCCACCGAACTCATTTCTGCATACCTTGACACTGACTTATCCCCCCTTGTTCAATCTCTTCCCACCTATGTTTGTGACACTTCTCACGCTTTGAATTTTTTTGATGATTTTAAGTTCCCTGGCCCCCACTGCCTTATTTTCACCATGGACATCCAGTCCCTATATACCTCCATCCCCCACCCGGACGGTCTCAAAGCTCTTTGCTTCTTTTTGGATTCCAGACCTAACCAATTCCCCTCTACCACCACTCTCCTTCGTCTAGCGGAATTAGTTCTTACTCTCAATAATTCCTCCTTTGGCTCCTCCCACTTCCTCCAAACCAAGTGTGTAGCCATGGGCACCCGCATGGGTCCCAGTTATGCCTGCCTTTTTGTTGGCTTTGTGGAACAGTCCATGTTCCAACTCTATACGGGTATCCGTCCCCCTCTTTTCCTTCGCTACATCAATGACTGAATTGGCGCTGCCTCCTGGACGCATGCTAAGCTCGTTGACTTCATTAATTTTGCCTCCAACTTTTACCCTGCCCTCAAAAATACCTGGTCCATTTCAGACACCTCCCTCCCCTTTCTTGATCTTTCTGTCTCCATCTTTGGAGACGGCTTATCTACTGATATCTACTATAAGTCTACAGACTCTCACAGCTACCTGGACTATTCCTCTTCCCACCCTGTCTCTTGCAAAAATGCTGTCCCCTTCTCACAATTCCTCCATCTCCGGCACATCGGCTCTCAGGCTGAGGCTTTTCATTCCAGGACAAAGGAGATGTCTTCATTTTTTAAACAAAGGGGATTCCCTTCTTCCACCATCAACTCTGCTCTCAAACGCATCTCTCCCATTTCCCGCACATCTGCCCTCACCCCATCCGCCTGCCACCCCATTCAGGATAGGGTTCCCCTTGTCCTCACCTACCATCCCATCAGCCTCCAGGTCCAACGTATAATTCTCCGAAACTTCCACCACCTCCAAAGGGATCGCACCACCAAGCACATCTTTCCCTCCCCCCTCTTTCTGCTTTCCGCAGGGATCGCTCCCTACGCAACTTCCTTGTCCACTCGTCCCCCCCATCCCTTCCCACTGATCTCCTTCCTGGCACTTATCCTTGTAAGTGGAACAAGTGCTACACCTGCCCTTACACTTCCTCCCTCACCACCATTCAGGGCCCCAGACAGTCCTTCCAGGTGAGGCGAGACTTCACCTGTGAGTCAGCTGGTGTGGTATACTGCGTCTGGTGCTCTCGGTGTGGCCTTTTATATACTGGTGAGACCCGACACAGACTGGGAGACCGTTTCGCTGAACACCTACGCTTGGTCCACCAGAGAAAGCAGGATCTCCCAGTGGCCACACATTTTAATTCCATGTCCCATTCACATTCTGATATGTCTATCCATGGCCTCCTCTACTATCAAGATGAATCCACACTCAGATTGGAGGCACAACACCTTATATTACCGACTGGGTAACTCCAACCTGATGGCATGAACATTGACTTTTCTAACTTCCGTTAATGCCCCACTTCCCCTTCTTACCCCATCCCTGACATATTTAGTTGTTTGTTTTTTTTCTCTCTCTCTGCCCATCACCCTGCCTGTTCTCCATCTCCCTCTGGTGCTCCCCCCTCCCCCTTTCCTTCTCCCGAGGCCTCCCATCCCATGATCCTTTCCCTTCTCCAGCTCTGTATCACTTTCACCAATCACCTTTCCAGCTCTTAGCTTCATCCCACCCTCTCCGGTCTTCTATCATTTTGCATTTCCCCCAACCCCCAACTACTTTCAAATCTCTTACTATCTCTCCTTTCAGTTAGTCCTGACGAAGGGTCTCGGCCCAAAATGTCGACAGTGCTTCTCCTTATAGATGCTGCCTGGTCTGCTGTGTTCCACCAGCATTTTGTGTGTGTTGCTTGAGCCTGTTATTATTACACCTTTCCAGAATCTGTCTCCCTATCTGCTCTTTGATGTCCAGGTGATTATCAGGTGGTATCTCAAAAACACCCAGAAGAGTTATTGACCCCTTGCTATTCCACAGAGACTCCATTGACAATCCCTCCATGACTTCTTCCTTTTCTGCAGCTGTGACACTGTCTCTGATCGGCAGTGCAATGCCCCGAGCTCTTTTGCCTCCCTCCCTGTCCTTGCTGAAACATCTAAAGCCTGTCAGCAGCCACTCCTGCCCCTGAGACGTCCAAGTATCTGTAATGTCCACAACATCATAGCTCCAAGTACTGATCCATGCTTTAAGCTCATCTGCTTTGTTCATGATGCTTCTTGTATTAAAATAGGTACATCTCAAACCATCAGTCTGAGCGTGTCCCTTCTCTATCACCTACCTATCCTCCCTTTCACACTGCATACAAGTTTTCTCTATTTGTGAACAAACCATCCCTTCCTCTATCTCTTCAGTTCAGTTCCCACCTCCCAGCCATTCTAGTTTGAAACGGCTATTCTCGATTTGGGTGTTATGCAATGAACTGGAATTGATTAGAGAGGGTCAAGGAACTGTTAGATGTGAATGATCATAATATGATAGAATTCACCATGCAATTTGAGAAGGACAAGCTAAAGTCAGATGTATCAGTATTGCAGTGGAGTAAAGGGAATTACAGAGACATGATGGAGGAGATGGCCAACATTGAATGGAAAAGAACATTTTGCAGGGATGACAGCAAAACAGGAATGACTAGAATTTCATGAAGCAATTTGGAAGGCGCAGGATGTATACCTCTTAAAAATGAAGAAGTATTCTAAAGGCAAGATGACACAACAATGGGTAACAAGAGAAATCAAAGCCAAAGAGATGGCATATAATAGAACAAAAATTAGTAGAAGATAGAGGATTGTAAAGCTTTTAAAAACCAACATTAGGCAATTTAAAAAAATAATTAAGAAGGAAAAGATAGAACACAAAGGCAAGCGAGCCAATAATATTCTTCAGATACATGAAGTGTAAAAGAGAGGTGAGAGTGTATATCAGACTCCTGGAAAATGTTTCTGGAGAGGTAGTAATGGGGGACAAGGAAATAGTGGATGAAATTTGCATAAATCTTCACTGTGGAAGACACTAGTGGTATGCCAGAAGTTGAAGAGTATCGGGGGTTAGAAGTGTGTGAAGTTGCCATTACTAGGGAGAAGGTTCTTAGAAAAACTGAAAGATCTGAAGGGAGATAAGTCATCTAGAACAGATGGTATATGCCCCAGGGTTCTGAAAGAGGTGGCTGAAGAGATTGTGAAGGTATTACTAATGACTTTTCAAGGAACAATTGATTCTAGCATGGTTCCAGAGGAATGGAAAATTGCAAATGTCATACCACTCTTCAAGAAGGGAGAGAGGCAGCAGAAAGGACATTATAGTTAATCTGACTTCAGTGGTTGGGAAGATGTTGGAGTTGATTGTTAAGGATGTGGTTTTGGGTTACTTGAGGCACATGATAATATCAGCTGAAGTCAGCATGGTTTCCTGAAGGGAAAATCTTGCATGACAAATCTGCCAGAAGATTGGGCCTGAGAGGGAATATGGATCAGCCATGATGAAATGTTGGAACAGACACGATGAGCCAAATCACCAAATTCTGCTCCTATATCTTATGGACTTATGATACAATCAAAATTGGCCTTTCTCCATTTGTGAATCACTTCCCAAGGACCAGACCTATTTTCATAATTACCTTGAAACTAAAGGCATCAATGTAAACCTTCCCTCCCACATAGCCTTCCATTTTTCCTTCTGTTCCTATTATTTGATAACATCAAGAAGTAGGCAGATGGGTGACTGTCCAGAGAGGCAGGGGGAGCAGGCAGAGAGAGCAGAGCACCCCTGCGGCCATTCCCATTAACAATAAGTATACCGTACTGGATACTGTTGATGGGGATGACCTACCAGGAATGAGTTGTAGTGGTCCTGCCTCTGGCACAGAGGTTGAACCCTGAACTAGAAAGGGGAGGAGAGAAGAGAAGAGAGCGATAGTTTTAGGGGATTCTATACTTAGGGGGGCAGATAGGAGATTTTGTGGGGCAGATCGGGAGTCTCGGATGGTATGTTGCCTCCCTGGTGCCAGGGTCCGGGGCATCTCAGATCGGGTGCAGGCTATTCTTGAGAATGAGGGCATGAACCCAGATGTAGTGGTCCATGTAGGGACCAACGATGAAGGTAAGGTGAGTGAGGGGGTCCTGCTTAGAGAGTTCAGGGAGTTAGGAGTGAAGCTGAAAGGCAGGACCTCCAGGGTGACAATCTCGGGATTGCTACCTGTGCCACGTGCAAGTGAGGCGAAGAATAGAATGATTATGCACATCAATACGAGGCTGAGAGCATGGTGCAGGAAGGAAGGGTTAAGGTTTTTGGATAATTGGTCTTTGTTCCAGGGACATTGGGATCTGTTTCGAAGGGACGGTCTACATCTGAACCGGAGGGGTACTAACATTCTTGCAGGAGCGTTTGCCAGTGCTGCTCGGGGGGGGGGGGGGGGTTTAAACTAGATGTGCAGGGGGCAGGGATCCAGATCCAGAGGGTTGGTCCGAAGGAGCATGGGGTTAAATGTGTAGAAGGTTTGGGTGATCTTGAGAAGGTCATCAAAATTCAGGGTGCAATTAGCCCGATGGAAGTTCAAGGAGCTGGGTTAGGTACAGTAGACAGTGTTTTAAGCAAAGAGAGGAGGAATGGGCTCAGAATTCTATACTTGAATGCGCATAGTGTCAGAAATAAGACAGATGAGCTTGAAGCTCACATGAAAATGGGGAACTACGGTATTGTTGGGATAACGGAGACATGGCTGCAAGGGGATCAGGCCTGGGAATTGAGTGTACCAGGGTATACGTGCTATCGTAGAGACAGAAATATGGGAAGAGGGGGTGGGGTGGCCCTGTTGGTGAGGAATGAGATTCAGTCCTTAGCAAGAGGTGACTTGGGAACAGGGGAAGTAGAGTCTGTGTGGATTGAGCTGAGGAACAGTAAGGGTAAAAAGACCCTAATGGGTGTTGTGTACAGGCCCCCAAATTGTGGATACCCATGGATATTGGGTACAAGTTGATTAGGGAGTTAACATTGGCATGTGCTAAAGGTAATGCAGTCGTTATGGGAGATTTCAACATGCAGGTGGACTGGGAGAATCAGGTAGGTGCTGGACCCCAGGATAGGGAGTTTGTGGAGTGTCTAAGGGATGTATTTTTGGAACAGCTTGTGCTTGAGCCAACCAGGAACGAGGCTATTTTGGACTTGGTGATGTGTAATGAACAGGAATTGATAAGTGATCTTGAAGTGAAGGAGCCATTAGGAAGTAGTGATCATAACATGATAAGTTTTTATCTACAATTTGAGAGGGATAAGGGCAGATCAGAGGTGTCAGTGTTGCAATTAAATAAAGGAGACTACGGAGCCATGAGGGAAGGGCTGGCCAAAGTTAAATGGGCGGATGCCCTGGCAGGAAAGACAGTGGATCAGCAGTGGCAGATATTCTTGGGCATAATACAAAAGATGCAAAAGCAGTTCATTCCAATGAGAAGGAAGGATTCAAAGAGGGGGAAGGGGCCACAGTGGTTGACAAAGGAAGTCAGAGATTGTATAGCATTAAAGAAAAAGAAGTATGACAGGGCTAAGATGAGTGGGAATACAGATGATTGGGTGAGTTTTAAGGACAGCAGATCTTAACTAAAAAAGCAATACGGAGAGAAAAAATCAGGTATGAGCTCAGTCTAGCCAGGAATATAAAAGGGGATAGCAAAAGCTTTTTTAGCTATGTGAAGAGAAAGAAGATAGTTAAGAACAATGTTGGCCCCTTGAAGAATGAATTGGGAGAAATTGTTATGGGAAACAGGGAAATGGCAACAGAATTTAATGAGTACTTTAGATCTGTCTTCACCAGGGAGGACACAAGCAATCTCCCAGATGTATGGATGGGCCAGGGTCATAAGATATCAGAGGAATTGAGACAGATTGACATTAGGAAAGAAACTGTGATGAGTAGACTGGTAGGACTGAAGGCTAACAAATCCCCGGGTCCAGATGGTCTGCATCCGAGGATTCTAAAAGAGGTGGCTCAGGAAATTGCGGATGGATTGGTAATCATTTTCCAATGTTCCTTAGATTCAGGATCAGTTCCTGAAGATTGGAGAGTGGCAAATGTTATCCCACTTTTCAAGAAGGGAGGGAAGGAGAAAACGGAGAACTATCGCCCTGTTAGCCTAACGTCAGTCGTGGGGAAGATGCTTGAGTCCATTATTAAGGACGAAATAGTGGCACATCTTGATGGCAGTAATAGGATTAGGCCGAGCCAGCATGGATTTACCAAGGGCAAATCATGCTTGACTAATCTGTTGGAGTTTTTTGAGGGTGTAACAAGGATGTTAGACGAGGGTAAGCCAGTGGATGTAGTGCACCTAGATTTTCAGAAGGCATTCGATAAGGTGCCACATAGAAGATTGGTGAGTAAAATCAGAGCTCATGGCATTGGGGGCAGGGTTTCAACATGGATAGAAAACTGGTTGGCAGATAGAAAGCAAAGGGTAGCAGTGAATGGGTGTTTCTCGGACTGGCTGGAAGTGACTAGTGGGGTACCACAGGGCTCTGTATTGGGACCACAGCTCTTTATGATATATGTCAACGATTTAGATGAGGGCATTGAAAACTATATCAGCAAGTTTGCTGATGATACTAAACTGGGTGGCAGTGTGACATGCGAAGAGGACATTAGGAGAATACAGGGAGACTTGGATAGGCTGTGTGAGTGGGCAGATACTTGGCAGATGTCATTCAATGTGAATAAATGTGAAAGCAGGAACAAGAGGGCAGAGTATTGTCTGAACGGTGTAGAGTTAGGTAAGGGAGAAATGCAAAGAGACCTAGGAGTCCTAGTTCACCAGTCAATGAAGGTGAATGAGCAAGTGCAACAGGCAGTGAAGAGGGCAAATGGAATGTTGGCCTTTGTTACAAGGGGAATTGAGTACAAGAGTAGGGATGTCCTTTTGCATTTGTACAGGGCCCTGGTGAGACCACACCTGGAATATTGTGTACAGTTTTGGTCTCCAGGTTTAAGGAAGGACATTCTGGCAATTGAGGAAGTGCAGCGTAGATTCACTAGGTTGATTCCTGGGATGGCAGGGGCTGTCTTACGCAGAGAGATTGGGCTTGTACACACTGGAATTGAGATTGAGAGGGGATCTGATTGAAATGTTTAAGATAATTAAAGGATTTGATAGGATTGAGGCAGGAAATATGTTCCAGATGTTGGGAGAGTCCAGTACCAGAGGGCATGGATTGAGAATAAGAGGTCAGTCATTTAAAACAGAGTTGAGGAAGAGCTTCTTCTCCCAGAGAGTTGTGGAGGTGTGGAATGCACTGCCTCGGAAGACGGTGGAGGCCAATTCTCTGGATGCTTTCAAGAAGGAGCTAGATAGATATCTGATGGATAGAGGAATCAAGGGATATGGGGACAAGGCAGGGACTGGGTATTGATAGTGAATGATCAGCCATGATCTCAGAATGGCGGTGCAGACTCAAGGGGCCGAATGGTCTACTTCTGAACCTATTGTCTATTGTCTATCATTATGAGGCAGCTGGGATTGTTTTGCTTCATTACTCATTCTGCTGAACTGGACATTGTTGAATTCAGACAGGTTTCTGTGTAGAATGATGTGAGATTATCCAATTTGAACTACAAATATTGCAACAGTGTATTTACAAATGATGGGATATTGAACGTTTGGGATTGCAGCAATAACTGTTGTTTTTATTGCAGGGCCAGTGCAGCCCATCACCCTCTTCACATTTGTCACGTTGCTCCTCTGCATCGTCTTCTCATTGTTCGCATTTTGCGTCAAAGGAGTTCACAAACTTAAGCCTCAAAACTATCAGGTAAATGGGATTGTGCTGGGATATAGAAGAAAGGTAAATGGGATGCCCAGTGGGACTGTTTTGGGGTGTAAAAGCAAGGGAAATGGGACATCCAGAAGGATTATGTTGGGATGTAGAAGAAAAGTGAATTGATCACTGAGAGGGATAGTATTGGGATGTAGAAGAAAGTTAAATGTGACACCCAGAGGGTAGTGTTTGGATGTAGAAGGAAGTAAATGGGTCACAAAGAGGGATGGTGTTGGGATATGGAAGAATAGCTGTGGCACATAGATCAATGGTTTGGAATCTGAGACAAGGTCAGATATCAACCTTGAAGGAAGTAATGTCCTGATTCTCCAAAACCTGTTGACAAATACTGCGCCTGCACCTTGGGGCATGAACAATGTTAATGAGTCATATATATCCATCCTATGTGGACATATGTCCAAATCACAGCTGAGTCTGCAGATCATGGATCAGCCTTGTCCTTTTCTGTTGGGACAACAGGATGTGATTGATGGAACAGATGAAGCTACAACCTTACAGCTCCAGCAATCCAGGTTCAATCCTGACCCCCAGTCTGTTCTCCCTCTGACTGGGTGACTTTTCCCCAGATGCTCTGAAGATGTGCGGGTTGGTGTGTTAATTGTCCCTGTGAGCAGGTGAGGGGCAGAATCTGGGGTGGGGGTGGGAGATGATGGGAATGTGGGGTAAGTGCTTGATGGTGGCACACTAGTGGGCTGGAGGGCCATTTTCTATATTGGGTTACTCTGTGACCCTATCCTTGAATGGCGAATTGCTGATTCAGAGTTCCAGTGATAATGAACAAATAATCTTGTCAGTTTCTTATAATTTGCTGCTCCTGTCCTTGCTGTCTCGGCTTGGGGGTTGTTGTCAGGGCAGCCAAGACATAGAGGGTACACAAGCCTGGATAGTTGTTGGAGGGAGTAAATGTTCAGGAGGTGGCTAGTGTGTCAGTCTAGCAGGCTACTTTCTTTTGTATTGTTTCAAGTTGATGAAGCTGCATTCATTCAGGCTGGTAGAAAGTGTTCCACTATGCTCCTGACTTGTGCTTGCAAATGGATGTAGGAAAGGCCTTGGGGTAACAGGAAGTGAGTCCTTTGTTGCAGGATATCAGCCTCTGGCCTTAATTTGTCATCGCAGAATCTGTCCCTTAAGGAGATGATCATCTTCAAAGATGAAGACTCGTGGAAGGAATATGAGCAAAATATGGAGACGATCTTGGGACTTGTGTCTTCCTTTTTGTTTGTTTCTAAATGAAACATCACACAGTCAAATGAGCAAATTAGAGAACAGGCTTGTTCAAGCAATCATTAGTTACTTGTATGGTTTTACATTGTGTTCTTAAGCAACATTTATGTGAAGTAGAAGAGAAGAGAAAACTTCCAGAAGCAGGTAGATAGATTCAAAGATTCAAAGGACATTTATCATCAAAGTGTATATACAGAATACAACCCTGAGATTTGCAGGCAGCCAAAGAAACAATATGGAATCCATTCAAGAAAACATCAAACCCCCAACGCATGAAAAAAGAGCAAATTGCACAATTGCATGAAAAATTGCATGAAAAAACAGCAAAAAGCAAGTGAACAATACATAGAATATCAAAAATCAAGCCAGGAGTCCAGTAGTATTCAGTTTAGTTCGTTTCAGCACCATACCACTAGTTGAGTCCAGGCCGCAGACTATTATTTGCCAAAGCACCCCAGTCCACATCTATCACTCTCATTAAACCGCTCAAAAACAGCAAACAAAAAGTAACCCAAATCCAGAGCTCCTTTGTTGTAGAGAGACTAGTGACAATTGTAGCATCTGTTCCCTGTGATTGGCTTACTCTGAGTAATAAAAAAAGTCAATACTGGAAATACTCATCAGGTCAAGCTACATCTGTGGAGGGAGGAGTAGACTTAATATTTCAGACCACAGACTTATCAGCAGAACATGAAAAGCTGTGAAATGAATTGACTTTATTTCTTACATCTGTCACGTACATTAGGAGTAAAAGTCTTTACATTATGTCTCCATCTAAATGTGCAATGAGCAGTCGTAGTAATTTATAATAAATAGAACAGTAAAGGTAACATGGAATACACTCAAATCAGGGTGAGATAATCCATCTGATGGCCTGGTGGAAGAAGCTGTCCCAGAACCTGTTGGTCCTGGCTTTTATGCTGCGGTACCATTTCCTGGATGGCAGCAGCTGGAATAGATTGCGGATGGGGTGACTTGGGTCCCCAATGATCCTACAGGCCCTTTTCACTCACCTGTCTTTGTAAATGTCCTGAATCATGGGAAGTTCACAACTACAGATGCGCTGGGCTGTCTGCACCATTCTCTGCAGTGTCCTGCAATTAAGGGAGGTACAGTTCCCATACCAGCCAGTGAGGATACTCTCAATTGTGCCCCTGAAGAAAGTTCTCAGGATTTAGGAGCCCATACCGAACTTCCACAACTGTCTGACGTAAAAGAGGCACTGTTGTGCTTTTTCCACCACACAGCTGGTATGTACACATCACGTGAGGTCCTCTGTGATGTGGATGCCGAGAAACTTAAAGCTGTTAACCCTCTCAACCCCAGATCCATTGATGTCAGTATGGGTTAGCCCATCTCCATTCCTCCTGTAATCCACAACCAGCTCCTTTGTTTTTGCGACATTGAGGGAGAGGTTGTTTTCTTGACACAACTGTGTCAGAGAGATGACTTCTTCCTTGTAGGTCCCCTCGTTATTGTTTGAGATAAGGCCAATCAATGTAGTGTCGTCATCAAACTTAATTAGCAGATTAGAGCTGAGTAACACAGTCATGGGTATACAGGGAATAAAGGAGGGGGCTTAGTACACAGCCCTGAGGGGCTCCTGAGGTTTTTCGTTTGGAGAAAGAAGTCAGAGGATCAGAATGGGAGTGCAGCGGGAGCCATCTTGAATTTTTCTTATTCTCATCGGAGTTAAGAGAGGCGTGTGACAGCGGGCAGTGAAGCAGGGAAGATTTAAAAAGGACACAGCCTTATACAGCGGGCAGCGGAGGGAAGGCTTAAGAGCTTGGGCTCAACGGGCTTAGGCGAAAGCGGGCAAGGCAAGGTAGGTTAAGGTTTCAGTTTTTCCTGTTATTTGAGGAAGGGGGAAGTATGAGTGTGAGGGCAGCTTGTTGTTCTCGGTGTCGGATGTGGGAGGTCCTGGAGTCTCCTAGCCTCCTGGAAGTCCACATCTGCGCCAGGTGCGCCAAACTGCAGCTCCTAATGGACCGTGTTAGGGAACTGGAGTTGCAGCTCGATGACCTTTGTCTGGTGAGGGAGAGTGAGGAGTTGATAGAGAGGAGTTACAGGCAGGTGGTCACACCGGGACCACGGGAGGCAGACAGGTGGGTCACAGTTAGGAGAGGGAAGGGGAAGAGTCAGGTACTTGAAAGTACCCCGGTGGCTGTACCCCTTGATAATAAGTACTCCTGTTTGAGTACTGTTGGGGGTGACAGCCTATCTGCGGGAAGTGACAGTGGCTGTGCCTCTGGCAGAGTCTGGCCCTGTGGCTCAGAAGGGTAGGGAAAGGAAGAGGAAGGTAGTAGTAATAGGGGACTCAATAGTTAGGGGGTCAGATAGGTTATTCTGTGGACATGATCAGGAGACCCGGATGGTAGTTTGCCTCCCTGGTGCCAGGGTCCAGGATGTTTCTGATCACGTCCAAGATATCCTGAAGTGGGAGGGTGAGGAGCCAGAGGTCGTGGTACATTTAGGTACGAATGACATAGGTAGGAAAAGGGAATAGGTCCTGAAAGGAGAATATAGGGAATTAGGAAGGCAGTTGAGAAGAAGGACTGCAAAGGTAGTAATCTCAGGATTTCTGCCTGTGCCATGCAACAGTGAGAGTAGGAATGGAATGAGGTGGAGGATAAACAGTGGCTAGATGGGAGATGCCAGAGAGTAGTGGTGGATAATTGTTTATCAGGATGGAGGCCGGTGACTAGCGGGGTGCCTCAGGGATCTGTTTTGGGCCCAATGTTGTTTGTAATATACATAAATGATCTGGATGATGGGGTGGTAAATTGGATTAGTAAGTATGCAGATGATACTAAGGTAGGAGGTGTTGTGGATAATGAGGTGGGTTTTCAAAGCTTGCAGGGAGATTTATGCCGGTTAGAAGAATGGGCTGAACATTGGCAGATGGAGTTTAATGCTGAGAAGTGTGAGGTTCTACATTTTGGCAGGAATAATCCAAATAGAACATACAGGGTAAATGGTAGGGCATTGAGGAATGCAGAGGAACAGAGAGATCTAGGAATAACAGTGCATAGTTCCCTGAAGGTGGAATCTCATGTAGATAGGGTGGTGAAGAAGGCTTTTGGAACGCTGGCCTTTATAAATCAAAGCATTGAGTACAGAAGTTGGGATGTAATGTTAAAATTGTACAAGGCATTGGTAAGGCTAAATTTAGAATATTGTGTGCAGTTCTGGTCACCGAATTATAGGAAAGATATCAATAAATTAGAGAGAGTGCAGAGACGATTTAGTAGGATGTTACCTGGGTTTCAGCACTTAAGTTACAGAGAAAGGTTGAACAAGTTAGGTCTCTATTCATTGGAGCGTAGAAGGTTCAGGGGGGATTTGATCGAGGTATTTAAAATTTTGAGAGGGATAGATAGAGTTGACGTGAATAGGCTGTTTCCATTGAGAGTAGGGGAGATTCAAACGAGAGGACATGATTTGAGAGTTAGGGGGCAGAAGTTTAAGGGAAGCATGAGGGGGTATTTCTTTACTCAAAGAGTGATAGCTGTGTGGAATGAGCTTCCTGTAGAAGTAGTAGAGGCCAGTTCAGTTGTGTCATTTAAGGTAAAATTGGATAGGTATATGGACAGGAAAGGAGTGGAGGGTTATGGGCTGAGTGCGGGTAAGTAGGACGAGGTGAGATTAAGAGTTCGGCATGGACTAGGAGGGCCGAGGTGGCCTTTTTCCGTGCTGTGATTGTTATATGGTTATATGGTTATAAATGCGTGGCTGAGGGATTGGAGCAGAGGGCAGGAACTCAAGTTTCTGGATCATTGGGACCTCTTTTGGGGCAGGTGTGACCTGTACAAAAAGAACGGGTTACACTTGAATCCTAGGGGGACCAATATCCTCGCGGGGAGATTTGCTAAGGCTACTGAGGAGACTTTAAACTAGAATGGTTGGGGGGTGGGAATCAATTTGAAGAGACTAGGGGAGAGGAGGTTAGTTCACAAATAGAGAAAGTTAGTAGACAGTGTGTGAGGGAGGATAGGCAGGTGATAGAGAAGGGGAGCGCTCAGACCGAAGATGTAGGGGAGAAGGAAGAAAAAGATAATAAAGTTAATCGCAACGTATGGGATAAGCAGAGAGGAAGAGGTGGAGAGTTTCTTAAATGCATCTATTTTAATGCTAGGAGCATTGTAAGAAAGGTGGATAAGCTTACAGCATGGATTGATACTTGGAAATATGATGTAGCTATTAGTGAAACATGGTTGCAGGAGGGATGTGATTGGCAACTAAATATTCCTGGGTTTCGTTGCTTCAGGTGTGATAGAATCGGAGGGGCAAGAGGAGGAGGTGTTGCATCGCTTGTCCGAGAAAATATTACAGTGGTGCTTTGGCAAGATAGATTAGAGGGCTCATCTAGGGAGACTATTTGGGTGGAATTGAGGAATGGAAAGGTGTAGTAACACTTATAGGGGTGTATTATAGACCACCTAATGGGAAGCGAGAATTGGAGGAGCAAATTTGTAAGGAGATAGCAGATATTTGTAGTAAGCAGAGCTGTGATTATGGGAGATTTTAATTTTCCGCACATAGACTAGGAAGCCCATTCTGTAAAAGGCCTGAATGGTTTGGAGTTTGTAAAATGTAAGCAGGATAGTTTTTTGCAGCAATACATAGAGGTACCAACTAGTGAAGGGGCAGTGTTGGATCTCCTGTTAGGGAATGAGATAGGTCAGGTGATGGACGTGTGTGGTGGGGAGCACTTCGGGTCCAGTGATCACAATACCATTAGTTTCAATATAATTATGGAGAAGGGTAGGACTGGACCCAGGGTTGAGATTTTTGATTGGAGAGAGGCTAACTTTGAGGAGATGCAAAGGATTTAGAAGGAGTGGATTGGGACAATTTGTTTTATGGGAAGGATGTAATAGAGAAATGGAGGTCATTTAAAGGTGAAATTTTGAGGGTACAGAATCTTTATGTTCCTGTTAGGTTGAAAGGAAAGGTTAAATGTTTGAGAGCGCCATGGTTTTCAAGGGATTTTGGAAACTTGGTTCGGAAAAAGACGGAGATCTACAATAAATATAGGCAGCATGGAGTAAATGAGGTGCTCGAGGAATATAAAGAATGTAAAAAGAATCTTAAGAAAGAAATTAGAAAAACTAAAAGAAGATATGAGGTTGCTTTGGCAAGTAAAGTGAAAATAAATCTGAAGGGTTTCTACAGTTATATTAATAACAAAAGGATAGTGAGGGATAACAACACACACAAAATGCTGGTGGAACACATCAGGCCAGGCAGCATCTATAAGAAGAAGCACTGTCGAAGTTTCGGGCCTGTACATAGATGCTGCCTGGCCTGCTATGTTCCACCAGCATTTTGTGTGTGTTGTTTGAATTTCCAGCATCTGCAGATTTCCTTGTGTTAGTGAGGGATAAAATTGGTCCCTTAGAGAATCAGAGTGGACAGCTATGTGTGGAGCTGAAAGAGATGGGGGAGATTTTGAACAATTTCTTTTTCTTCAGTATTCACTAAGGAGAACGATATTGAATTGTGTAAGGTAAGGGAAACAAGTAGGGAAGTAATGGAAACTATGACAATTAAAGAGGAGGAAGTACTGGCACTTATAAGGAATATAAAAGTGGATAAATCTCCAGGTCCTGACAGGATATTCCCTAGGCCCTTGAGGGAAGTTGGTGTAGAAATAGCAGGGGCTCTGACAGAAATATTTCAAATGTCATTAAAGACAGGGATGGTGCTGGAGGATTGGTGTATTGCTCGTGTGGTTCCATTTTTTAAAAAAGGTTCTAAGAGTAAACCTAGCAATTATAGGCCTGTCAGTTTGATGTTAGTGGTGGGTAAATTAATGGAAAGTATTCTTAGAGATGGTATATATAATTATCTGGATAGACAGGGGCTGATTAGGAATAGTCAGCATGGATTTGTACATGGAAGGTCATGTTTGACAAATCTTACTGAATTTTTTGAAGAGGTTATAAGGAAAGTTGATGAGGATAAAGCAGTGGATGTTGCCTATATGGACTTCAGTAAGGCCTTTCACAAGGTTCCGCACAGAAGGTTAGTTAGGAAGGTCCAATCGTTCAGTATTAATATTGAAATAGTAAAATGGATTCAACAGTAGCTAGATGGGAGATGCCAGAGAGTAGTGGTGGATAACTTTTTGTCAGGTTGGAGGCCGGTGACCAGTGGTGTGCCTCAGCGATCTGTATTGGGTCCAATGTTGATTGTCATATACATTAATGATCTAGATGATGAGGTGGTAAATTGGATTAGTAAGTATGCAGATAATACTAAGGTAGGTGGTGTTATGGATAATGAAGTAGGTTTTCAAAGCTTGCAGAGAGATTTAGGCCAGTTAGAAGAGTGGGCTGAACGATGGCAGATGAAGTTTAATGCTGACAAGTGTGAGGTGCTACAGTTTGGTAGGAATAATCCAAAATAGGACATACATGGTAAATGGTAGAGCATTAAAGAATGCCGTAGAACAGAGTGATCTAGGAATAATGGTGCATAGTTCCCTGAAGATGGAATCTCATGTAGATAGGGTGGTGAAGAAAGCTTTTGGTATGCTTGCCTTTATAAATCAGAGCATTGAGTATAGGAGTTGGGATGTAATGTTAAAATTGTACAAGGCATTGGTAAGGCCGAATTTGGAGTATTGTGTACAGTTCTGGTCATCAAATTATAGGAAAGATATCAATAAATTAGAGAGAGTGCAGAGACGATTTACTAGAATGTTACCTTGATTTCAGCACCTAAGTTACAGGGAAAGGCTGAACAAGTTAGGTCTTTATTCTTTGGAGCATAGAAGGTTGAGAGGGGACTTGATAGAGGTATTTAAAATAATGAGGGGGATAGAATGAGTTAACGTGGATAGGCTTTTTCCATTGAGAGTAGGGGAGATTCAAACAAGAGGACATGATTTGAGAGTTGTGGGTAAAAGTTTAAGGGTAACACGAGGGGGAATTTCTTTACTCAGAGAGTGGTAGCTGTATGGAATGAGCTTTCAGTAGAAGTGGTAGAGGCAGGTTTGGTATTGTCATTTAAAGTAAAATTGGATAAGTATATGGACAGGAAAGGAATGGACGGTTATGGGCTGAGTGCGGGCCAGTGGGACTAGGCAAGCGTAAGCGTCGGCACAGACTAGAAGGGCCGAGATGGCTGTTTCCCTACTGTAATTGTTATATGGTTATATGGTTACCACCTGCCAGATGTCTGACAGGAAGTCCAGGATCCAACTTCACAAGGCAGGGTCAAGGCCTGAGGCAGGGATGTGAGTGAAATAAAACATAGAAACATAGAAATCTACGGCACATTACAGGCCCTTTGGCAACGATGTTGTGCCAACCATGTAACCTACTCTAGAAACTGCCTAGAATTTCTCTACCACATTTCCCTCTACTTTTCTAAGCTCCAAGTATCTATCTAAGAGTATCTTAAAAGACCCTATTGTATCCGCCTCTACCACCTTCGTTGGCAGTGCATTCCATGAAACCACCATTTTTTGTGTGAAAAATGTAACTCTGACATTCCCCTTATACCTGCTTCTAAGCACCTTAAAACTATGCCACCTCGTGTTAGACATTTCAGCCCTGGGAAAAAGCTGCTAGCTATCCACATGATCAAGGCCTGTCATCATCTTATACACCTCTATCAGGTCACCTCTCATCCTCCGTTACTCCAAGGAGAAAAGGCCAAGTTCACTCAGTCTATTCTCATAAGGCATGTTCTCTAATCCAGGCAACATCCTTGTAAATCTCCTTTGCACTCTCTCTATAGTATCCACATCCTTCCTGTACTGAGGTGACCAGAACCGAACACAGTACTCCAAGTCTAACTAAGGTCTTATATACCTGTAACATCACCTCCTGGCTCTTGAACTCAATCCCATGGTTGATGAAGGCCAACACACCATCCGTCTTCATTAACAACACTCAACCTGTGCTACAGCTTTGATTGTTCTTTGGACACAACCCAAGGTCTCACTGATTCTCCACTCTGCCAGGAGTCTTACCATTAATATGATTAGAGGGGGCTTTGTAGTGAAAGTGGTGGAAATTACAGAAAATGAGCCATTGGACTTGGAGGCTGGTAGAGTGAAGGTTAGGACAAGCTGACCTGCCTTTGAACTGGGCCAGGCATTTCTATGTTCTCTCTCTACTTCAGAGGACAATTGATTTGGTACATGGGGTAGGGTTTCAGATTCTGGATCATTGGGTCTCTTCTGGAGAAGGTGTAACCTGTGCAAAACGGAAGGGTTACACCTGAATCCAAGAGCACCAATATCCTTATGGGCAGGTTTGTTAGGACTTTTGGGAGAGTTTAAACTAATTTAGCAGAGGGATGGGAACCAAAGCAATAGGGCTGATGAGAGGGCTTTTCATTTACAAGCAAAGGCAGTGTGTAGTGAGACAGTGAGGAAGGACAGACAGACGATAGAGCAAAATTACAGTAAATGGGATTAAATGAAGTGTGACAGGGGACCAAAATCAAAAATGATGATGAATACAGGACTAAAGATTTTAGATTTGAACTCATGCAGTATATGGAATAAAATAGGTGATCATGTAACATAGTAAGAGATCAGCAGCTATGATGTGGGGATCACTGAGTCATGGCTGAAAGGAGATCATAGTTGGGAGCTTAACATCCAAGGATACACATTGCATTGAAAGGACAGGCAGGTAAGCAGAGGTAGGTGGGGTGGCTCTATCGGTAAGAAAATGAAATCAAATCCTTACTTAGTAAGAGGTAATATAGGATCAGAAGATGCAGAATCTTTGTGGACACAGCTAAGGAACTAAAAGGGGAACAGGCCCTGATGGGAGTTGTATCATGGCCTCTGAATAGTAGCCAGGATGTAAACTACAAATTACAATGGGAGATAGAAAACACGCATCAAAAATGCAACATTGCAATTATCATGGGGGATTTCAATATACAAGTAGATTGGGAAAGTCTGGTTGGTGCTGGCTTCCAAGAGGGAGAATTTGTAGAATACCTACAAGATGACTTTTTAGAGTAGCTTGTGGTTGAGTGCACTAGAGGAATGACAATTCTGAATTGGCTGTTCAAAGTTCAAAGTAAATTTATTATCAAAATTTACAACTTTGAGATTCATTTTTTCCAGGCATACTCAATAAATCGAATAACCATAATAGATTCAATGAAAGTGCAAATACAAAACTAAAAAAAATTAATAATAATCATGATAATAAATACTTGGCTCAGATTTGGAGACCTCTTCCCAGAAACAGAATGGTTCCTTGTGGTAATACAGGACCAAGAGGTTAACACAAAAAAAAATCAAAAGTACATAATAAGACCAAATTCAAGATGATAGATATAGAAAATGCCAAGGAAAAACAGAAACAATTCAACATATTACAGGGTCCTGTAGCACTTTAACACAATCTGATTACTTAGACAGGCACAATCAAGTGGCAAACATCATTCATCAAAATCTTGCTTTGAAATAGAAGCTCATAAATGAAATCACATCTTATTATAAATACAAGCCTGCTCTAGTTTTAGAGTCAGAATACCATGAATTATGTTATGATCAATCAGTTTTTACAGAAAGGATAATCCGTAATAACCATCCAGATATAATAATACAGCATAAACAAACAAGAACAGCTTATTTAATAGATATAGCCATTCCAAAGACACACAACTTAAGGAAGTTGTTAAGTGAAAAACACCAAATATATGCTGAATTAAAAGAGGAAATTGAAAGACTTTGGAGCATGAACAAGATATACATTGTCCCGACAGTAATATCTACAACTGATGTCATCCCAAAGGCACTACACAATAGCATTAAACAATCTGGCCACACCGTAATATCCATGTAAATCTCCAGAAAGCCACAATACTAAACACTGTTAGAGTAAGCTATAAGGTCAAGAATATGTGATGAAGAGTCCTTGAAAGTGAGCCGTGGGCTGTGGAAACAATTTAGTGATGGGGCAAGTGAGGTTATCTTCTCTGTTTTGAAAAGCCAGATAACTGTTCCTGAACCTCATGGTGTGAGTCCTGAGGCTCCTGTACCTTCTTCATAATGGCAGCAGCAAGAAGAGAACATAACCTTGGTGGAGGAGTGGGGGGGGGGATTGATAATGGACGCTGATTTCCTGTGCCAACACTGCATGTAGATGTGCTCCATGGTGGGGAGGACTTTATCCTTCATGCAATCTGTTATGTAATAAGACCATAAAACCTAGCAGAATTAGGCCACTTGGCCCATCGAGTCTGCTCCGCCATTTCAATATGGTTGATCCATTTTTCCTTTCAGCCCCAATCTACTGCCTTTTCTCCGTATCCCTTCTTACCCTGACCAATCAAGAATTTATCATCCTCTGCCTTAAATATACATAAAGACTTGGCCTCCACAGCTGCCTGTGGCAAAGAATTCCACAGATTCACTCTCTTTAGCTAAAGAGATTCCTCTTCATCTCTGTTCTAATAGGATGCCCCTCTATTCTGAAGCTATGTCCTCTGGTATTAAACTCTCCCATCATGGGAAACGTCCTCTCCACATCCATTCTATCACCATTTGATAGGTTTCAATGAGATAACCTCTCACCTTCTGAATTCCAATGAATACAGGCCCTATACCCAAAAAACAAATAACAAGCCATTCAAACCTGGAATCATTTTCATGAACCTCCTTTAAATCCTCTCCAGTTTCAGCACTTCTAAGATAACTGCTGAGAATACTCCAAGTGAGGCCTCACCAGTGCTTTATAAAGTCTCAACATTACATCCTTGCTTTTAAATTCTAGCCCTCTTGAAATGAATGGTAACATCACATTTGCCTTCCTCACTACAGATTCAACCTGTAAATTAACTTTTAGGGAACACTGCATAAACATTTCCAAGTTCCTTAGCACCTCAGTTTCTGTACTTTCTCTCCATTTAGAAAGTAGTCGATTTGCCCATTCTCTAAATCTGTCTAAGTACTTCCTCTCTACTTCCTTAAAGCTGCTGGTCCCAGCATCAATCTTTGTATTGTCTGCAAACTTAGCAACAATCCCATCATCCAAATCATGAACATATATCATAAAAAGATTCGGTTACAACACAGATCCTTGTGGAACATCACTAGTCACTGGCAGCCAACCAGAAAAGACTCCTTTTATTCCCACTCTTTGCCTCCTTGTAATGACTCAGAATTGATTAGGAAGCTTAAGATTCTACACCTCTAGAAATGAATGCCAACATTGCATTCACCTTCTTCACCACCAACTCAACCTGGAGGTTAACCTTTACAGTATCCCACACAAGGACTCCCAAATCCCTTTGCATCTCTGCATTTTGAATTTGCTCTTCATCTAAATAATAGTCTGCCCGTTTATTTCTTCTATCAAAGTGCATGACCATACACTTCCCAATATTGTATTTCATTTGCCACTTCTTTGCTCATTCCCCTAAACTATCTAAGTCTCTCTGCAGGCTGTCTGTTTCCTCAACACTACCTGCTCCTCCACCTATCTTTGTATCATCAGCAAATTTAGCCACAAATCCATTGATCCCATAGTCTAAATCATTGACATACATCATAAAAAACAGCGGTCCCAACACCGACCCCTGAGGAACTCCACTGACAACCAGCAGCCAGCCAGAATAAGAACCCTTTATTCCCACTCTCTGTTTTCTGCCAATCAGCCAATGCTCTACCTGTGCTAGTAACTCCCCTGTAATTCCATGGGATCTTGCTGAGCAGCCTCATGTGTGGCACCTCATCAAAGGCCTTCTGAAAATCCAAGTACAGCACATCTACTGCATCTCCTTTGTCTACCCAACTTGTAGTTTCCTCAAAAAATTGCAGTAGTTTAGTCATGTAGGATTTTCCTTTCAAGAAGCCATGCTAACTTTGGCCTGTGTTGTCATGTGCCTCCAGGTATCCGGTAATCTCATCCTTAACAATCGATTCCAACAACTTCCCAACCACTGATATCAGGCTAACAGGTCTATAGTTTTCTTCTTGCTGACTCCCACTCTTCTTAAATAGTGGAATAATATTTGTAATTTTCTGGTCATCCAATACAATGCCAGAATCTATCGATTCTTGAAAGATCATTGTTAATGCCTCCACAATCTCTCCAGTTACTTCATTCAGAAAATGAGGGTGCATTCCATCAGGTCCAGGAGATTTATCCACCCTCAGACCATTAAGCTTCCTGAGCACCTTCTCAGTCATAATTTTCACTGCACATACTTCACTTCCCTGACTCTCTTGAATGTCCGGTATACTGCAGATGTCTTCCACTGTGAAGACTGATGCAAATTACGCATTCAGTTCTTCTGCTATTTCTGCGTCTCTCATTACAATACTCCAAACATCATTTTCTATTGGTCCTATTTCCACCTTCAACTCTCTTTTACCCTTTATATACTTGTAAAAGCTTTTAGTATCTTCTTTGATATTATTTGCCTGCTTCCTTTCATAATTCAACTTTTCCTTCCTAATGACCTTGTTAGTTTTTTTCTGCAAGTTTTTAAAAGCTTCCCAATCCTCTATCTTCCCACTAGCTTTGGCTTAACTTATTATTATTTAATTATTTATGGTTTTATATTGCTGTATTTCTACATTATTCTTGGTTGGCACGGCTGTAATGAAACCCAATTTCCCTCAGGATCAATAAAGTATGTCTGTCTGTCTGTCCATCCGTTCCTTGTATGCCCTCTCTTTTGCTTTTACTTTGGCTCTGACTTCACTTGTCAGCCATGGTAGTGTCTTTCTTCCATTCAAAAGTTTCTTCTTATTTGGAATATATCTGTCTTGCACATCCCTCATTTTTTACAGAAGCTCCACCCATTGCTGTTCTGCTGACCTTCTTGTGAGTGTCTCTTTCCCGTCAACCTTGGCCAGTTCCCCTCTCATGCGATTGTAATTTCCTTTATTACACTGAAATACCCACACATTGGAATTTAATTTCTGCCTCTCAAATTTCAATGTGAACTCGATCATATTGTGATCACTGTTCCCTAAGGGTTCCTTGACCTTAAGCTCTCTTATCACCTCCAGATCATTGCACAACACCCAATCCAGCACAGCCAATCCCCTGGTGGGCTCAACAACAAGCTGTTCTAAGGAGCCATCCCTTAGATATTCTACAAATTCTCTCTCTTGAGATCCAGTACTGGCCTGGTTTTCCCAATCCACTTTCATGCTAAAATCCCCAATGATTATCATGACATTGCCCTTCTGACACGCCTTTTCAATCTCCCGCTGTAATTTGTATTCCACATCCCAGCTGCTGTTTCGAGGTCTGTATGAAGGTCCATGAAGGTCCTTTTAAGCTTGTCATTTCTTAACTCAACCCATAGAGACTGCACCTTCTGATCCTATATCATCCCTTTCTAATGACTTAATGTTACTTCTTCTACACAAGGCCACACCACCCCCTCTGCCTCCTAACCTATCTTTCTGATACACCATGTTTCCTTGGACTTTCAGCTCCCAATGGCAGCCATCCTTTAGCCAGGTTTCAGAGATGGCCACAACATCATACTTGCCAATCTGTAGCTGAATTTCAAGATCGCCTCATCTCCTGCCTGTCCTTTCTATCATTTCTGTTGCATGCTATCTTTGATTTGTTTCTGTTTTCCCCCTTCCTCAGCCCTATCACTCCAGTTCCCATCCCCCTGTCAAATTAGTTTAAACCCTCCCAAACAGCTCCATTAAATCTGCCTTCTTGGATATTGGACCCCTTTGTGTTCAGGTATAACCCATCCTTTTTGTACAGGCTGTACCTCCTCCAGAAGAGGCCCCAATGATCCAGGAGCCTGAAGCCCTGCCCCCTACACGAGTCTCTCAGCCACACATTAATATGCCTGATCATGCTATTGTTGTGCTCATTAGCATGTGGCACAGGCAGCAATCCTGTGATTACTACCCTGGAGGTCCTGCTTTTCAGCTTCCTACCCAACTCCCTGAATTACCTCTTCAGAACCTCCTCCCTTTTTCTACTTGTATCATTGGTACCAATGTGTTCACTCTCTCCCTTTAGAATACTCTGCACACGATCCAAGACATCCCGTACCTTAGCACCTGGGAGACAACACACCATGCATGTATCTATCAGGCTGACAGAATCTCCTGTCTGTTCCCCTCACTATGGTATCTCCTATGACTACCACATTCCTCTTTCTTCTTCTTCTTTTCCTTCTCTCCCTTCTGCATTACGGAACCAGGCTCAGTGCCAGAGACCCGATTGCCTTGGCCATCCTCTGTCAGGTCACCCCCCTCAAAAGCATCCAAAATGAGATAATGATTGCTGAGGGGGATGGCAACAGGGGTGCTCTCTACTGTCTGAGCTCTTCCCATTCCTTCCCTGACAGTCGTCCACTTATCTAACTCCTGGAGTCTCAGGATGACTAACCCCTTGTAGCTCCTATCTGTCTCCTGCTCACTTTCCCTAATAAGCTGTAGGTCATCAAGCCACAGCTCCAGATCCCTAACACGGTCTCTCGGTGCACCTGGTGCAGATGTGGCTATCTGGGAGACTGGAAGATTTGCAGGATTCCCACATCTGACATGCGGAGCAAAGTACTAACTCTACAGACATGCTCTCTATTCCTTCAAAAAAAAATGCGAGGGAAAAAAAACAAAGTGCACTCGCCCACTTACCTCTCTGAAGCCCAAATGAGCCAAAGCCCTAGCACTCTGCCTGAGACCACTCTGTCAATGACCACTCCGCTAGGCAGTGTCTCCCTTTTATGCCTGGACTTTCCCTGTTCTCCAACTCATGATTGGTGTGCCGATTATAGCCAAGTTTCTGCAAAGCTTTCCTTTTTTAAACTTCGCTCCTGGACCTGTTTGCTGCCTCCTCTCTCAGAGCTCTCCAACTCACGATTGGTGTGCCGGTTATAACTCAAGAGCTGCCAAATGTTCTTCATACAGTAACCTTTTCATTCCTGGAATCATTTTGGTAAATCTTCTCTGAACCCTGTCCAATGTCAGTATTTCTTTTCTAAAACAAGGATCCCAAAACTGCACACAATACTCCAAGTGTGGTCTCATAAGTGCTTTACAGAGCCTCAACATCACACCCCTGCTCTTATATTCTATACCTCTAGAAATGAATGCCAACATTGCATTCACGTTCTTCACCACCGACTCAACCTGGAGGTTAGCCTCTAGGATAGCCTGCACAAGGATTCACAGTCCATTTTCATCTATGCCTTTTGAATTTTTTCCCCATCTAAGTAATTTTCTGACTGTTTATTTCTTCTGCCAAAGTGCATGACCATATATACATTGATGTCAGGCTCAGTGGCCTATAATTTCCTGGTTTATTTTTAAAGCCTTTCTTAAACAATGGAACAACATTAGCTATCCTCCAATCCTCTAGTACCTCACCTGTCACTAAGTATGATTTAAATATCTATGCTAGGACCCCTGCAGTTTCTGCACTTGCCTCCCACAAGGTCGGAGGGAACACCTGGTCAGTCCTCAAGACAGCAAACACTCCTGTAACCTGTATAGGGTGCATAAACTTGATATAACTTTGCCTCACTTCTATAGATTCTGTGTCTGTCTCCTGAGCAAATACAGATGCAAGAAAAAGATTTAAGATTTCCCCCATCTTTTCTAGCTCCACACATGCGTAATCATTCTGATATTCCAGAGGACCAATTTTGTCCCTTGCAATCCTTTTGCTCTTAATATATCTGTAGAATCCCTTAGGATTCTCCTTCACATTATCTGTTGGGGTAGCCTTATGCCTTCTATTACCCTCCTGATTTCTTTCTTAAGTGTTCTCTTGCATTTCTTATACTCTGTAAGTACCTCATTTGTTCCTACCTGCCTGTACTTCCTATGCACCTCCTTTTTTTAATTAACCAGGGCCTCAATATCTCTTGAAAACCAAGGTTCCTAACCCTGTTATCTTTACCTTTTATTCTGACAAGTACATACAAGTATTGTACTCTCAAAATTTCACTTTTGAAGGCTTCCCACTTACCAAGTACACCTTTGCCAGAAATCAGACTGTTCTAACCCAGACTTGCCAGATCCTTTCTGATACCATCAAAATTGTCCCTCTCCAATTTAGGATCTAAACCCACAGACCAGATCTAACAGACGCAGGGATCGCTCCCTACACAACTCCCTTGTCCATTCATCCCCCCCATCCCTCCCCACCGACCTCCCTCCGGGCACTCATCCCTGCTACACCTGCCCCCACACTTCTTCCCTCACCACCATCCCAGGCCCCAGACAGTCCTTTCACATGAGGCACCACTTTACCTGCGAGTCAACTGGGATGATACACTGTATCCAGTGCTCCCGATGTGGTCATTTATACATTGGGGAGACCCACTGCAGACTGGGAGACCGTTTTGCCGAACACTGGCGCTCAGTCCTCCAGCCGTGGCGGGATCTCCCTGTGGCTACACGCTTCAATTCCTGTGGTCAATTCCACAGACCACTCTCACTCCGACATGTCTGTCCATGGCCTCCTCTACCGTCAAAATGAGGCCACACACAGGTCGATGGAGCAATACCTTATCTTCTGCCTAGGTAGCCTCCTACCTGCCGGCATGAACATCCAACTCACAGACCTCTGTTGATGCCCCTGCCCCCCCCCCTTACCCCCATTCCTATCTATTATTTTAGTCTGGTTCTCTTTCTCTCTCTTTTTCCCCCCCTCACTATAATCTCCCCCCCCCAGCCCTACCTTTCTTTCTCTTTTATTTCCCATAATTCTCCACCTTCCCCATAGCCCATTTCCCTCCAGCCTATCACTTCCTAGCTCTCTACTTTATCCCTCCCCCCACTTCTTATCTCCCCTCAACCATCCCATGTTACTTTACTCCTGATGAAGGGTTTCGGCCCGAAGCATCATCACTACCTCCTCCCATAGATGCTGTCTGGTCTGCTGAGTTCTGCCAGCATTTTGTGTTTCTATCTTTTTACATATTTACTTTGAAACTGATGGCATTATGATCAATAGGTGCAAAGTGTTCTGTCACCTGCCTTGTGTCATTCCTCAATAGCAGATAAAGTATCACACTCTCTCATTGGGACTTCTATATACTAAAGAATTAAATGCAACATCTCCAAGTTTGCGGATGTCACGAAGTTGGGTGGTGGTGTTAGCTGTGAGGAGGATGCTAAGAGGATGCAGGGTGACTTGGATAGGTTAGGTGAGTGGGCAAATTCATGGCAGATGCAATTTAATGTGGATAAATATGAGGTTATCCACATTGTTCGCAAGAACAGGAAAACAGATTATTGTCTGAATGGTGGCCAATTAGGAAAAGGGGAGATGCAACAAGACCTGGGTGTCATTGTACACCAGTCATTGAAGGTGGGCATGCAGGTACAGCAGGCGGTGAAAAGGGCAAATGGTATGTTGGCATTCATAGCAAAAGGATTTGAGTACAGGAGTAGGGAGGTTCTACCGCAGTTGTACAAGGCCTTGGTGAGACCGCACCTAGGATTTATTCCTCTAAATCACACAGACTGTTGGGTGGTCTATAATATTAACATGGTCGTACCTTTCTTATTCCTCAGTTCCACACATAAAGCCACATAAGATGAGTTCTCCGTCTGTCCTGACAGAGCACTGGTGTTACATTTTCCATGAATAGTAATACCACCCTCCTCCTTTAATCTCTCCCATTATGTTACACCTACAACAACAGAACCATGTTCCCCTTGTCCTCAACTACCCCCCACCAGCCTCCGGATCCAGCATATTATCTTCCGCAACTTTGGCCACCTTCAACAGGACCCCACCGCTAAATGCATCTTTCCCTCTCTACCCCTCTCCGCTTTTTGCAGGGATCGTTCCCTCTGCAACTGCCTGGTCCACATGTCCCTCCCCACAGATCTCCCACCTGGTACTTATCCCTGCAAACGTAAGTGCTACACCTGCCCCTACACCTTCTCTCTTATCACCATGCAGGGCCCCAAACAGTCCTTCCAGGTGAGGCAACACTTTACTTGTGAGACTGTTGGTGTCATCTACTGTATCCGCTGCTCCCGGTGCGGCCTCCTCTACATCGGCGAGACCCGACACAGATTGCAGGACCGATTTGTTGAGCACCTCCACTCCGTCTGCCACAACAGACAGGATCTCCCGGTTGCCACCCACTTCAACACTGCTTTACATTCCCATTTGGATATGTCCAGACATGACCTCCTCTACTGCCATGATGAGGCCAAACTCAGGTTGGAGGAGCAACACCTCATATATCATCTAGGTAGTCTCCAGCCCCTTGGCATGAACATCGAATTCTCCAACTTCCAGTAATTCTCTCCCTCTCCCTTTCCCCATCGCAGTCATCGAATTCTCCAACGTCCAGTAATTCTCTCCCTCTCCCTTTCACCATCGCAGTTTTATTCTGCCTCCTCTTCCAGCTGCCTATCACCTCTCTCATGATTCTGCCTTCTTCTACTACACAGTGCTTTCGCCTTACATTCCTTCTTCACCTCTCTAGCCCATCCCCTCCCTGCTTCCCCACCCCCACCCCTTGATCTTCCCCTTACTGGTTTTTTACCTGGCACAGACCAGCCTTCTCCTTCCCACCCTCCCCCACCTTCTTTATAGGGCCCCTGCTCCCTCCCTCTTCAGTCTTGACGAAGGGTCTTGGCCTGAAAAGTTGACTGCTCGTTTCCACGGATGCTGCCTGACCTGCTGAGTTCCTCCAGCTTTTTGTACATGTTGCTACAACAGAACTCCGTTGTTTTTAATATTAATGAGGATATCGACAGTTTCTTCAGGCATATAAAGAGTAACAGAGAAAGGAGTGCAGATACTGGATCACTGGGAAATCACGCTGGAGAGGTAATAGAAAGGGGCAAGGAAATGGCAGATGGAATTAAGTATTTTGTATCAGTCTTCACTGTGGAAAACACTAGTAGTATGCTGGAAGTTATGGATTGTCGGGAGTCTGAAGTGAGTGAAATTGCTATTACTAGAGAGAAGGTGCTTGTAAAACTGAAAGGTCTGAAGGTTGATAAATCACCTGGAGCAGGTGGTCTACACCCCAGGGTTCTGAAAGAGGTGGGTAAAGAGATTTTGGACGCATGAGTAATGATCTTTCAAGATTCAATGGAATCTGGCATGGTTCCGAAGAACTGGAAATTGCAAATGTCACCCCACTCTTCAAGAAGGGAGAGAGACAGAAGAAAGGAAATTATAGGCCAGATAGCCTGACCTTAGTGGTTGGGAAGATATTTGAGTCAATTATTAAGGATATGGTTTTGGCATACTTGGAGGCGCATGATAAAATATGCCATAGTTTGGTTTCCTCAAAGAAAATACTTGCTTGACAAATCTGTTGGAACTCTTTGAAGAAATAATAAGCAGGATAGACAAAGGAGAATCAGTGGATGTTGTGTACTTGGATTTTAAGAAGGCCTTTGAATAGATGACATGCATGAGAGAGCTTAACAAGTTAAGAGCCCATAATATGACAAGAAAGATATTAGTATTGGTAGGGCACTGGCTGATTGGCAGGAGATGACGAGTGGGAATAAAGGGGGCCTTTTCTGTTTGGCTGGTGATGGTCTGCAGGCATCTGTGTTAGGATTGCTTAGTTTTATGTTATATGTCAATGATTTAGATGATGGAATGACAGCTTTGTTGCAAAGTTTGCAGAGGATACGAAGACAGGTGGAGGGGCAGGTAGTTTTAAGGAAGCAGCGAGGCTATGGAAGGACGGATCAGGAGAATGGGCAAAGAAGTGGCAGATGAAATAGTGCTGGGAAATGTGTAGTCATGCACTTTGGGAGAAGAAATAATAGTGTAGAATAAATGGAGAGAATATTCAATAATCTGCTATGCAAAGGGACTTGTGCAGGATTCCCTAAAGTTTAATTTGCAGGTTGAGTCAGTTGTGAGGAAGGCAAATACAATGTTAGAATGTTCAGGGTTTATAAGGCACTGGTGAGGTCTCACATGAGGAATGTTTGAAAACTCTGGGTCTGTACTCACTGGAATTCGGAAGAATGAGGAGGGATCTCATTGAAACATATCAAATATTGAAAGGCCTCAATAGAGTGGATGTCGAGAGGATGTTTCTTATGGTGGGGATGTCTGAGACCAGAGGATGTAACATCAGAATATCAGGATGTCCATTTATAACTGAGATGAGGAGGAATTTCTTCAGTCAGAGGGCGGTGAATCTGTGGAGCTTGTTGCCATCAGTAGCTGTGGAAGCCAAGTAATTGGATATATTTAAGGCAGAGGTTGATAGATTCTTGATTAGTCAGGGCATGAAGGGATATGGGGAAAAGGCGGGAGATTGGGACTGAGAGTGACTGCATCTGCATCTGCGTGGTGGATAAATTAATGGAAAGTATTCTTAAAGATGGTATATATAATTATCTGGATAGACAGGGTCTGATTAGGAACAGTCAACATGGATTTGTGCATGGAAGGTTATGTTTGACAAATCTTGTTGAATTTTTTTGAAAAGGTTACAAGGAAAGTTGACGAGGGTAAAGCAGTGGATGTTGTCTATATGGACTTCAGTAAGGCTTTTGACAAGGTTCCGCATGGAAGGTTAGTTAGGAAGGTTCAATCGTTCAGTATCAATATTGAAGTAGTAAAATGGATTCAACAGTGGCTAGATGGGAGATGCCAGAGAGTAGTGGTGGATAACTGTTTGTCAGGTTGGAGGCTGGTGACTAGTGGTGTGCCTCAGTGATCTGTATTGCGTCCAATGTTGTTTGTCATATACATTAATGATCTGGATGATGGGGTGGTAAATTGGATTAGTAAGTATGCAGATGATACTAAGGTAGATGGCATGGTGGATAATAGACAATAGGTGCAGAAGTAGACCATTCAGCCCTTCAAGCCTGCACCACCATTTTGAAATCATGGCTGATCAACTACTATCAATACCCGGTTCCTGCCTTGTCCCCATATCCCTTGATTCCCCTATCCATAAGATACCTATCTAGCTCCTTCTTGAAAGCATCCAGAGAATTGGCCTCCACTACCTTCCGAGGCAGTGCATTCCAGACCCTCACAACTCTCTGGGAGAAGAAGTTTTTCCTTAACTCTGTTCTAAATGACCTACCCTTATTCTCAAACCATGCCCTCTGGTACTGGACTCTCCCAGCATCTGGAACATATTTCCTGCCTCTATCTTGTCCAATCCCTTAATAATCTTATATGTTTTAATCAGATCCCCTCTCAATCTCCTTAATTCCAGCGTGTACAAGCCCAGTCTCTCTAACCTCTCTGCGTAAGACAGTCCTGACATCCCAGGAATTAACCTCGTGAATCTACGCTACACTTCCTCTACAGCCAGGATGTCCTTCCTTAACCCTGGAGACCAAAACTGTACACAATACTCCAGGTGTGTCCTCACCAGGGCCCTGTACAAATGCAAGAGGATTTCCTTGCTCTTGTACTCAATTCCCTTTGTAATAAAGGCCAACATTCCATTAGCCTTCTTCACTGCCTGCTGCACTTGCTCAATCACCTTCAGTGACTGATGAACAAGGACTCCTAGATATCTTTGTATTTCTCCCTTACCTAACTCTACACCGTTCAGATAATAATCTGCCTTCCTGTTCTTACTCCCAAAGTGGATAACCTCACAATTATTCACATTAAACATCATCTGCCAAGTATCTGCCCACTCACCCAGCCTATCCAAGTCACCCTGAATTCTCCTAACATCCTCATCATATGTCACACTGCCACCCAGTTTAGTATCATCAGCAAATTTGCTGATGTTATTTTCAATGCCTTCATCCAAATTGTTGACGTAAATTGTAAACAGCTGTGGTCCCAATATCGAGCCCTGTAGCACCCCACTAGTTAGCACCTGCCATTCCGAGAAACACCCATTCACCGCTACCCTTTGCTTTCTATCTGGCAACCAGTTTTCTATCCATGTCAATGTCTTCACCCCAATGCTCTGAGTTTTGATTTTATCCACCAATCTCCTATGTGGGACCTTATCAAATGCCTTCTGAAAATCGAGGTACACTACATCCACTGGATCTCCCCTGTCTAACTTCCTGGTTACATCCTCAAAAAACTTCAACAGATTAGTCAAGCATGATTTACCCTTGGTAAATCCATGCTGGCTCGGCCCAACCCTATCACTGCTATCTAGATATGCCACTATTTCATCCTTAATAATGGACTCTAGCATCTTCCCCACCACTGATGTCAGGCTGACAGGTCGATAGTTCTCTGTTTTCTCCCTCACTCCTTTCTTAAAAAGTGGGATAACATTAGCCATTCTCGAATCCTCAGGAACTGATCCTGAATCTAAGGAGCATTGGAAAATGATTACCCATGCATCCGCAATTTCCAGGGCCACCTCCTTTAGTACCCTAGGATGCAGACCATCTGGACCTGGGGATTTGTCAGCCTTCAGTCACATCAGTCTTCTCATCACCGTTTCCTTCCTATGTCAATCTGTTTCATTTCCTCTGTTACCCTATGTCCTGGGCCCATCCATACATCTGGGAGATTGCTTGTGTCTTCCTTAGTGAAAACAGATTTAAAGTACTCATTAAATTCTTCTGCCATTTCTCTGTTTCCCATAACAATTTCACCTAATTCATTCTTCAAGGGCCCAACATTGTTCTTAACCATCTTCCTTCTCTTCACATACCTAAAAAAGCTTTTGCTATCTTCCTTTATATTCCTGGCAAGCTTGCGTTCGTACCTCATTTTTTCTCCCCGTATTGTCTTTTTAGTTAAGGTCTGTTGTTCCTTAAAAACTTCCCAATCATCTGTCCTCCCACTCACCTTAGCTCTGTCATACTTCCTTTTTTTTAATGCTATGCAATCTCTGATTTCCTTTGTCAGCCACTGTGGCCCCTTTCCCCTCTTTGAATCCTTCCTTCTCTGGGGGATGAACTGATTTTGCACCTTGTGCATTATTCCCAAGAATACCTGCCATTGCTGTTCCACTGTCTTTTCTGCTAGGCTATCCGTCCAGTCAACTTTGGCCAGCTCCTCCCTCATGGCTCCATAGTTTCCCCTGTTCAACTGCAACACTGACACCTCCGAGCTGCCCTTATCCTTCTCAAATTGCAGATAAAAACATCATATTATGACCACTACCTCCTAATGGCTCCTTTACTTCAAGATCGCTTATCAAATCCTGTTCATTCAACAAGACTAAATCCAGAATAACCTTGTCCCTGGTCGGGTCTCGTACAAGCTGTTCCAAGAATGCATCCCGTAGGCACTCTACAAACTCCCTATCCTGTGGTCCAGCACCAACCTGATTCTCCCAGTTCAGCTGCATGTTGAAATCCCCCATAACTACTGCGACATTACCTTTGCCACATGCCAATGTTAACTCCCTATTCAACTTGCACCCAATATCCATGCTACTGTTTGGTGGCCTGTAGACAACACCCATTTGGGTCCTTTTACCCTTACTGTTCCTCAGTTCTATCCACACAGACTCTACTTCTCCTGACCCTATGTCCCCCCCTTGCAAAAGACTGAATCTCATTCCTCACCAACAGGACCACCCCACCCCCTCTGCCCACATTTCTGTCCCTACGATAGCACGTATACCCTTGTACATTCATTTCGCAGGTCTGATCTCCCTGCAGCCATGTCTCCGTTATCCCAACAACATCATAGTTACTCATTTGCACCTGGGCTTCAAGCTCATCCGCCTTATTTCTGACACTTCGTGCATTCAGATATAGAATTTTTAGCCCATTTCTCCTCTCTCTGTTTGAATCGCTGCCTATTGTGCTTAACCCAGCTCCCCGAACTCCCATCGGGCTATACGCCCCTAGAATTTTGTAGGGTTTCAAAGTTTGCAGAGAGATTTAGGCCAGATAGAAGAGAGGGCTGAGCGATGACAGATGGAGTTTAATGCTGATAGGTGTGAGGTACTAGATTGTGGTAGGAATAATCCAAATAGGACATGCGTGGTAAATGGTAGGGCATTGAAGAATGCAGTAGAACAGAGTGATCTTGGAATAATGGTGCATAGTTCCCTGAAGGTGGAATCTCATGTAGATAGGGTGGTGAAGAAAGCTTTTGGTATGCTGGCCTTTATAAATCAGAGCATTGAGTATAGGATTTGGGATTTAATGTTAAAATTGTACAAGGCGTTGGTAAGGCCGAATTTGGAGTATTGTGTACAGTTCTGGTCACCGAATTATAGGAAAGTTGTCAACAAAATAGAGTACAGAGAAGATTTACTAGAATGTTACCTGGGTTTCAGCACCTCAGTTACAGGGAAAGATTGAACAAGTTAGGCCTTTATTCTTTGGAGCATAGAAGTTTGAGGGAGGAATTTTTCCATGCTGTAATTGTTATATGGTTATATATGGTTATCAGCCATGATGAAATGGCGGAGCAAACTTGATGGGCCAAATGGCCTAATTCTTCTCCTATATCGTATGGTCTTATATAATAGAGCAAAAATTAGCAGGAAGATAGAGGATTAGGAAGCTTTAAAAACCAGCAAAAGGAAGCTTAAAAAAATGCCGTAATAAGAGAAGAGATGAAATACGAGGGGTGATTGATATGTTCGTGGCCTAAGGTAGAACGAGTCAGTTTTAGAAAACCTAGCACATTTATTTTTCAACATAGTCTCCTCCTACATTTACACACTTCATCCAGCCTAGAACTCGGCATCTTGGACCTCCAGAAGTGGGCCACTGCAGGAGTGATTGATAAATTTGTGGCCTAAGTAGAAGGACATATTGACTTCAAACTTTCTGCATAATCACTCAAAGGGTTGAACTGTATGTAATGAGAGCTGTATAACTCATCTCCTTCCACCTTAGGCCACGAACTTATCAATCACCCCTGCTGTGGACCACTTCTGGAGGTCCAAGACGCCGACTTCTACAAAGAAGGATCCGTATGCTCCACGACCGCTGGGCTAAGTGTGTAAATGTAGGAGGGAACTATGTTGAAAAATAAACATGCTTGGTTTTCCAAAATTGACTCCTTCTACCTTAGGTCACGAACTTATCAGTCACCCCTCGTATGAAGTTAAGCTGGCCAAAGATATAAAAGAGGATACAAAAAGTTTTATCAGATATGTAAAAAGCAAATGAAAGGCAAAATTGGATATCAGATCACAGGTAAATGACAATAGAGAGATAGTATTGGGAGAGAAAGAAATGGTGGACAAACTTATAGGTATTTTGAGTCAGCCTTAACTGTTGAAGACACCAGCAGAATGCCAGAAATGTAAGAGTGCCATGGGGCAAAATTGAGTGTAGTTTCAATTACTAGGGAAACGGTGCTTGGGTAGCCGAAAAACCTGAAGGTAGATAAGTCATCTGGACCAGATGGACTACTCCACAGGGTTCTCAATGCGGTAGCTGAAGAGGTTATGGAGGCATTATTAATGATCTTTTTAGAATCACTAGATTCTAGAATGGTTCCTGAGGACTGGAATATTGCACACGCCACTCAGAGTTCAAAATAAATTTGTTATCAAAGTGCATATATGTTACCATATTGAAACCTTGTATGCCCATTTTTTGTGGGCATACATAAAAATCCATAATAGAATAATAGCCATAATAGAATCAATGAAAGACCTCACCAACTGGGCATCCGACCAGTGTGCAAAAGGCTACAACCTGTGCAAATACAAAAATAAAGAAATAATAATCATAAACAAGTGAATAATATATATTGAGAACATGAGATGAAGAGTCCTTGAAATTGAGTGCATTGGTTGTGAGAACATTTCAGTGATGGGACAAATGCCCTTTTGGTTCAAGTGGCTAACGGTTGAGGGGTAATAACTGTTCCTGAGCCTAGCCCTGTGCATCCTGAGGTTCATGTTCCTGTTTCCTGATGGCAACTTGATTAGTTCCAAGGGTTTAGATGGGGCAGAGTTTGTTAAGTGTGTCCAGGATGGATTCCTGTCACAGTATGTTGACAGGCCAACTAGGGGGAACGCCATACCAGATCTAGTATTAGGTAACGAACCAGGTCAGGTCACAGATCTGTCAGTGGGTGAGCATCTGAGGGACAGTAATCACCACTCCCTGGCCTTTAGCATTATCATGGAAAAGGATAGAATCAGAGAGGACAGGAAAATTTTTAATTGGGGAAGGGCAAATTAGGAGGCTATAAGCCTAGAACTTGCAGGTGTGAACTGGGATGATGTTTTTTCAGGGAAATGTACTATGGACATGTGGTCAATGTTTAAGGATCTCTTGCAGGATGTTAGGGATAAATTTGTCCCGGTGAGGAAGATAAAGAATGGTAGGGTGAAGGAACCATGGTTGACAAGTGAAGTGGAAAATCTAGTCAGGCAGCATACATGAGGTTAAGGAAGCAAGGATCAGGTGGGTCTATTGAGGAATGTAGGGTAGCAAGAAAGGAGCTTTAGAAGGGGCTGAGAAGAGCAAGAAGGGGGCATAAGAAGGCCTTGGCGATTAGGGTAAAGGAAAACCCCAAGGCATTCTTCAATTAAGTGAACAACAAAAGGATGACAGGAGTGAAGATAGGACCGATTAGAGATAAAAGTGGGAAGATGTGCCTGGAGGCTGTGGAAGTGAGCGAGGTCCTCAATGAATACTTCTCTTCAGTATTCACCAATGAGAGGGAACTTGGTGACGGTGAGGACAATATGAGTGAGGTTGATGTTCTGGAGCGTGGTGATACTAAGGGAGAGGAGGTGTTGGAGTTGTTAAAATACATTAGGACGGATAAGTCCCCAGGGCCTGACGGAATATTCCCCTGGCTGCTCCACGAGGCGAGGGAAGAGATTGCTGAACCTCTGGCTAGGATCTTTATGTCCTCGTTGTACACGGGAATGGTACCGGAGGATTAGAGGGAGGCAAACGTTGGCCCTTGTTCAAAAAAGATAGTAGTGATAGTCCAGGTAATTATAGACCAGTGAGCCTTGCGTCTGTGGTGGGAAAGCTGTTGGAAAAGATTCTTAGAGATAGGATCTATGGGTATTTAGAGAATCATGGTCAGATCAGGGACAGTCAGCATGGCTTTGTGAAGGGCAGATCATGACTAACGAGCCTGTTAGATTTCTTTGAGGAGATGACCAGGCATATAGATGAGGGTAGTGTAGTGGATGTGATCTACATGGATTTTAGTAAGGCATTTGATAAGGTGCCACACGTTAGGTTTATTCGGAAAGTCAGAAGGCATGGGATCCAGAGATGTTTGGCCTGGTGGATTCAGAATTGGCTTGCCTGCAGAAAGCAGAGGGTCGTGGTGGAGGGAGTACATTCAGATTGGAGGGTTGTGACTAGTGGATCCCACAAGGATTGGTTCTGGGACCTCTGCTTTTCAAGATTTTTATTAACGACCGGCATGTGGGGGTAGAAGGGTGGGTTAGCAAATTTGCAGATGACACAAAGGTTGGTGGTGTTGTGGATAGTGTGGAGAATTGTCGAAGATTGCAGAGAGATATTGATAGGATGCAGGAGTGAGCTGAGAAGTGGCAGATGGAGTTCAACCTGGAGAAGTGTGAGGTGGTACACTTTGGAAGGCAAACTCCAAGGCAGAGTACAAAGTAAATGGCAGGATACTTGGTAGTGTCGAGGAGCAGAGGGATCTGGGGGTACATGTCCACAGATCCCTGAAAGTTGCCTCACAGGTAGATAGGGTAGTTAAGAAAGCTTATGGGGTGTTAGCTTTCATAAGTTGAGGGATAGAGTTTAAGAGACGCGATGCAATGATGCAGCTCTATAAAACTCTGGTTTGGCCACACTTGGAGTACTGTGTCTAGTTCTGGTCACATAGGAAGGATGTGGAAGCATTGGAAAGGAGATTTACCAGGATGCTGCCTGGTTTAGAGTGTATGCATTATGATCAGAGATTAAGGGAGCTAGGGCTTTATTCTTTGGAGAGAAGGAGGATGAGAGGAGATATGATAGAGGTATATAAGGTATTAAGAGGAATAGACAGAGTGGACAGCCATTGCCTCTTCCCCAGGTCACCACTACTCAATACGAGAGGACATGGCTTTAACGTAAGGGGTGGGAATTTCAAGGAGGATATTAGAGGAAGGTTTTTTACTCAGAGAGTGGTTGGCACGTGGAATGCACTGCTTGAGTCAGTAGTGGAGGCGGATACACTAGTGAAATTTAAGAGACTTAATGTGGGGGGATATATGGGAGGCAGGGTTTAAGGGTTGGCACAACATTGTGGGCCAAAGGGCCTGTACTGTGATGTACTATTTTATGTTCTATATTATACCAGTGGGATAGGAAGGTAGGCAGAGGGCTAGGTGTGGTTCTACTGGTAAAGAATGGCATCAAATCAGTAGAAAGATGTGACCGAGGATTGGAAGATGTTGAATACTTGTGGGTTGAGTTAAGAAACTGCAAGGGTAAAAGGACCCTAATGGCTGTTATATACGTACAGGCCTCCCAACAGTGGCTAGGAGATTACGACCCCAGATTACGACAGGAAAAAGGACAATGTTATGACAGTCAAGGGAGATTTTAGCATGCAGGTCGATATGGAAAATCAGGTTGGTAATGGATCTCAAGAGAGTGAGTTTGTTGACTGGCAAAGAGATAGCTTTTTAGAGTAGTTTGTCATTGAGCCTACTAGGAGATCAGCTGTACTGGATTGGGTGTTATCATAGAACACTACAGCACAGTACAGGCCCTTCAGCCCTCCATGTTGTACCAACCCATTTAATCCTTAGAAAAAGCACTAACCCAATTCTACCCCATAACCCTCCATTTTTCTTTCATCCATGTGCCTGTCCAAGAGGCTCTTAAATACCCCCAATGTTTTAGCCTCCACCACCATCCCTGGCAAGTCATTCCAGGCACTCACAACCCTCTGTGTAAAAAACTTACCCCTGATGTCTCCCCTAAATTTCCCTCCCTTAATTTTGTACATATACCCTCTGGTGTTTGCTATTGGTGCCCTGGGAAACAGGTACTGACTATCCACCCTATCTATGCCTCTCATAATCTTGTAGACCTCTATCAAGTCCCCTCTCATTCTTCTATGCTCCAAAGAGAAAAGTCCCAGCTCTGCTAACCTTGCTTCATATGACATGTTCTCCAAACCAGGTAATATCCTGGTAAATCTCCTCTGCGCCCTCTCCATAGCTTCCACATCCTTCCTATAATGAGGTGACCAGAATTGAACACAATACTCTAAGTGCGGTCTCACCAGAGATTTGTAGAGTTGCAACATGACCTCTCTACTCTTGAACTCATTCCCCTTGTTAATGAAGCCTAGCATCCCATAGGCCTTCTAACTACCCTATCAACCTGCTCAGCGACCTTGAGGGATGTATGGATTTGAACCCCAAGGTCCCTTTGTTCATCCACACTCTTAAGTAACTGACCATTAATCCTGTACTCAGTCTTCTGGTTTGTCCTTCCAAAATGCATCACCTCACACTTGTCCAGATTGAAATCAATCTGCCATTTTTCTGCCCAACTCTGCAGTCTGTCTATATCCTCTTGTAACCTTCGACAACCTACAGCTCCATCCACAACTTCTCCAACCTTCATGTCATCCGCAAACTTACTCACCCATCCTTCTGCCTCTACACCCAGAGTCATTTATAAAAATCACAAATAGCAGGGGTCCCAGGACAGATCCCTGCAGCACTCCACTAGTCCTGACCTCCAGGGAGAATACTCCACTAGACCTCCAGGGAGAATACTTTCCTTCCACAACTCCCCTCTGCTTTCTTCTTTTAAGCTAATTTTTTATCCAAACAGCCAAGGTTCCACTTATCCCATGCCGCATGACTTTCTGCATGAGTCTCTCATGAGGGACCTTGTCAAATGCTTTGCTAAAGTCCGTGTAGACCACATCCACTGCCCTACCCTCATCAATTTCTTTTGTTACCTCTTCAAAACACTTAATCAGACTCGTGAGGCACGATCTTCCCTTCACAAAGCTATGTTGACTATCCATGAGTAGACTGTACTTCTCCAAATGCTCGTAGATCCTATCCTTAAGAATCCTTTCCAGTCGTTTGCATACCACTGACGTAAGACTCACCGGTCTATAATTCCCAGGTTTCTCCCTATTACCTTTTTTAAATAAGGGAACTACATTCTCCAGTCCTCCGGCACTTCCACACAGCCAAAGAGGATTCAAAGATCATGGCTAATGCTCCTGCGATCTCTTCTCTCAATTCCCACAACTACCTGGGGTGTATCATATTCAGCCCTGGGGATTTATCAATCTTAATGTTTTTAAGAAGATCCAGCACTTCTTCTTCCTTAATCTCCACATTGTCCAGCACACAGGTCCGCTCCACTTCAACCTCATTCTGATCAAGATCCTTTTCACTTGTGAATACTGAAGTAAAGTATTCATTTAGGACCTCTCCAACCTCCTCCGCTTCCAGGCACATGTTGCCCTCTTTATCCTTTAGCGGTCCCACCTTCGTTCTCATCATCCTCCTATTCTTCACATACGCATAGAACGCCTTGGGGTTCTCCTTAATCCTACATGCCAAGGCCTTCTCATACCCCCTTCGAGCTCTCTTAAGTCCTTTCTTTAGCTCCTTCCTGGCTACCCTATATTTCTCATGAGCCCCTCCTACTCCCTGCTTATCTCTAACATACGCTTCCTTTTTCCTCTTGACGAGTTGCCTCACGTGTTTCATCAGCCATGGTTCCCTTTTCCTACCATTTTTTCCATGCCTCGGTGGGACAAACCTATCCTGAACCCTGCTCAAGTGGTCCCTAAACTTCTCCCACATTACTTCTGTGCTTTCCCCTTTGAACATCTGTTTCCAATTTACTCTCGCTAGTTCCTGCCTCATCCCTTCCCCAGTTGAGCACTTTACCATTTCATCTGATTTTATCTCTTTCCATAGCTATGCTGAAGCTAAGGGAATTGTGGTCACTCTCACCAAAATGCTCCCCTACCAAGAGGTCTGTCACCTGACCAGCTTCATTACCCAGAACTAGATCCAGTATAGCCTCTCCCATTGTCAGCCGGTCCACATACTGTGTCAGGTATCCTTCTTGAACACACCTGACAAATTCAGCCCCATCTATCCCTCTTGCACTCAGAAGGTGCCAGTCAACATGAGGGAAGTTGAAATCACCCATAACTACTACCCTGTATTTCCTGCACCACTCTAAAATCTGCCTGCTTATCTGCTCCTCGGTGTCCCGTGGGCTACTTGGGGGCCAATAGACTACTCCCAGCACAGTGATTGATCCCTTCATATTTCTGACTTCCACCCAGACTGACTCCGTGGACGCTCCTTCTGCAGCATCCTCCTGTATAGTCGTGGTACTATCCCTGACCAGCAATGCCACTCTGCCCCCCCTCCCCTTTTCTACCTCCCATCCTATTCCTTTTAAAAGACCTGAATCCCAGGACCTGCATCATCCAATCCTGCCCTTCCTCCAACCAAGTTTCAGTAACGACCACAACATCATAGTTCCACATACTAATCCATGCTCTAAGTTCATCCTCCTTGTTCCTAATACTCCTAGCACTGAAATAGACACATTTAAACCCCTTTAATTGGCTACAATTATGTTCTGCCCCTTGCCTGTCCTTGCTCATCAACTCAGAACTCTTAGCATCATGCCCGTGTCCTTCTACCTTAATCCCTGCACTCACCTTCTGATTCCCACACCCCTGCCAAACTAGTTTAAACCCTCCCCAACAGCTCTATCAAACCTGCCCGCCAGGATATTGGTCCCCCTGGGATTCAAGTGCAACCCATCCTTTTTGTTATGTAAAGAACCGGAGGTGACTAGAGAGCTTAATTTAAAAGAACGCTTAAGAACCAGTGATCATAATATGATTGAGTTCAATTTGAAATTTGATAAGGAGAAAGTTTGATGTTGCAGTATTTTGGTGAGTAAGGGCAATAACCGTGAGTGAGGAATTGGCCAAAGTAAATTGGAAGGAGCTGCTGGCAAGGATGTCAGCAGAGCAGCAATAGTGTGAGTTTCTGGGAAAAATTAGGAAAGTGCAGAACGTGTGTATTCAAAAAGTGAAGAAATACTCAAATGGCAAAAGATTACAACTGTAGCTGACAAGGGAAGTCAAAGCAAATATAAAAACAAAAAAGAGGGCATACAACAAAGCAAAAATTAGTGGCAAGATAGAGGATTGGGAAGTTTTTAAAAAACCTATAAAGAGCAACTAAAAGAATCATTAGAAGGGAAAAGATGAAATATGAAAGCAAGCTAGCAAATAATATCAAGTCAAGTCAAGTCACTTTTATTGTCATTTTGACCATAACTGCTGGTACAGTACATAGTAAAAATGAGACAATGTTTTTCAGAACCACGGTACAAAAGCTAGACTGAACTACGTAAAAAAAAACAACACAGAAAGCTACACTAGACTACAGACCTACACAGGACTACATAAAGTGCACAAAAATAGTGCAGACATTACAATAAATAATAAACAGGACAATAGGGCAAGGTGTCAGTCCAGGCTTCGGGTATTGAGGAGTCTGATAGCTTGGGGGAAGAAACTGTTACATAGTCTGGCTGTGAGAGCCAGAATGCTTTGGAGCCTTTTCCCAGACAGCAGGAGGGAGAAGAGATTGTATGGGGGTGCACCGGGTCCTTCATAATGCTGTTTCCTTTGCGGATAGTCTGTGCCCTCCGGAAGTCATCAACCATCTCTTTTGTTTTGTTCACATTAAGAGACAGGTTGTTGGCTCTGCACCAGTCCATTAGCTGCTGCACCTTCTCTCTGTAAGCTGACTTGCCGTTCTTGCTGATGAGACCCACCACGGTTGTGTCATTGGCAAACTTGATGATATGATTCAAGCTGTGTGTTGCAGCACAGTCATGGATCAGCAGAGTGAACAGCAGTGGACAAAGTGGATAGTAATAGTATGTATAAAATAAAAGAGAGATGAAAATGGATGTAGGACCGCTAGAGGGACAAGGAGATGGTAGATGAATTAAATAAGTATTTTGTATCAGTCTTTACTGTGGAAGACACTAGCAGCGTGCCAGATGTTTTAGTGTGCGAAGGAAGAGACGTGTGCAGTTACTATTATAAGTGACAAGGTGCTCAACAAGCTGAAAGATCTAGAAGTACATAAGTCACCTGGACCAGATGAACTGCACCCTTGGATTATGAAAGAAGTAGCTTTGGAGATTGTGGCAGCATTTTAAATTATCTTTCAAAAATCATTGAACTCTGGTATGGTGCCAGAGGACTAGAAAATTGCAAATGTCACTTCACTCACAAGGAGAAAGGCAGCAGAAAGAAAATTATAGACCAGTTACCCTGACTTCAGTGTTTGGGAAAATGTTAGCGCCTATTGTTAAGGACGAGGTGATAGAGTACTTGGTGACACGGGACAAGATAAGACAAAGTCAGCATGGCTTCTTTAAGGGAAAATCCTGCCTGACGAACCTGTTGGAATTCTTAAGGGAGATTACAAGTAGGATAGATAAAGGGGATGTAATGGTTGTTGTATATTTGGACTTTCAGAAGGCCTTTTGACAAGGTGCCACACATAAGGCTGCATCCAAGTTAAGAGCCTGTGGTGTTACAGGAAAGTTACTAAGATGATTGGAAGGAGGCAGTGAGTGGGAATAAAACGATCCATTCCTGGTTGTCTGCCAGTGACTAGTGGTGTTCTGCAGGGCTTGGTGTTGGGACCACATCTTTTTATGCTGTATATAAATGACTTAGATGCTTTGTTGCCAAGTTTGCAGATGATACAAAGATTGGTGGGGAGGCAGGTAGTGATGAAGAAACAGGTAGGATGCAGAAGGACCTGAATGTGGAGAATGGGCAAGAAAGTGGCAAATGAAATATAATGTTGGAAAATGCATGGTCATGCACTTTGGTATTAGAAACAAAAGTGCTGTTGAATTTTCTAAATGGGGAAAATCCAAGAATCTGAGATGCAAAGGGACTTGTGAGTCCTTATGTGGAACACCCTAAAGGTTAACGCGGGTTGAGTTGGTGGTGAGGAAGGCAAATGCAATGTTAGCATTCATTTGAAGAGGTCAAGAATACAAGAGCAGGGATACTGATGCTTTATAAGGCACTGGTGAGGCCTCACCTTGAGTATTGTGTACAGTTTTGGGCTCCTCATCTTAGAAAAGATGTGCAGGCATTGGAGAGAGTCCAGAGTAGGTTCACAAGGATGATTCTGTGAATGAAAGGGTTATCATATGAGGAACGTTTGATGGTTCTGGCCTGTTCTCGCTGGAATTTAGAAGGATGGGAGGGGATCTCTTTGAAACCTTTTGAATGTTGAAAGGACTATAGAGAGTGGATGTGGAAAGGATGTTTTCCACGATGTAAGAGTCTAGGACAAGAGAGCACAGCCTCAGGATAGAGGGGCACCCGTTCAAAACAGAGATGCTGAGAATTTTTTTTGGCCAGTTGATGGTGAATTTGTGTAATTCTTTACCACGTGCAGCTGTGAAGGCCAGGTCAATGGGTGTATTTAAGACAGAGATTGATAGGTTCTTGATTGGACATGGCATTAAAGGTTATGAGGAGAAGGCTGGGAAATGGGGTTGAGGAGGGGAAAAAAGGATCAGTCTTGATTGAATGGTGGAGCAGACTTTTTGGTCCAAATGGCCTAATTCTGTTCCTGTGTCTTATGGTCTTATAGTCTAAGTTAGGATGGTGAGTTACTTGGATGGGGATTTACAAGTGTTGGTGTTCCCAGGTATCTGTTTTTCTTGTCCTTATAGATGGTAGTGGTTGTGGATCTGGAAGGTGCTGCCTTTGGAACTTTGGTGTGTTGTAGTGCATCTTATAGATAGTACACACTGCTTAAACTGTTTGTCAATGGTGGAGGGATTGGATGCTTGTGAAAGGGGACCAATGAAGTGGGCTGCTTTGTACTGGATGATAACAAGCTTTCTGAATGTTGATGGAGCTGCACATCCAGGCAAGTGGCGAGAATTCCATTACACTCCTGACCCAAGCATTGTAGATGGTGGACAGGCTTGGGGGAGTCAGGAAGTGAGTTACACGCTGGAAGATTCCTAGCCTTTGACCTGTTCTGGTAGCCATGGTGTTTATGTGTCTAGACCAGTTCAGTTTTCTGTCAATGGAAACCCTCGGGATGTTGATAGAACCATAGAACATTACAGTACAGAAACAGGCCTTTTGGCCCTTCTTGGCTGTGCTGAACCATTTTTCTGCCTAGTCCCACTGACCTGTACTTGGACTATTTTCCTCCATACCCCTCTCATCCATGTACCTGTCCAAGATAGTAGGGAATTCAGTGATTGCGATGCCACTGAATGTCAAGGGACAATGGTTAGAGCCTCTCTTGTTGAAGATAGTTATTGCTTGGCACTTGCCTAGCTCAAGTGTTACTTGCCACTTGTCAGCCCAAGCCTGGATATTATCCAGGTCCTGCTGCATTTGGGTATGAACTGCTTCGCTATCTGAGGTGCAGAACATTGGGCAATCATTTGAAAACATCCCCACTTCTGACCTTATGGTGGAAGGAAAGTCATTGATGAAGCAGCTGAAGATGGTTGGTTCTAGGACACTTCACTGAGGAACTCCTGCAGTGATGTCCTAAGGTTGAGATGATTGACCGCCAACCACCACAACCATCTTTCTTTGTGTCATGTATGATTTCAACCAGCGGAGGGTTTACCCCCTAATTCCCATTGACTGTTTTAGCTAGGGCACCTTGATGTCATACTCAGTTAAATGCTGCCTTGATGTTGAGGGCTATCAATCTCAGACAGACAGACATACTGATTGAATGTCTTTATTGATCAATTGACTTTATTGATTTCCCGAGGGAAATTGGGTTTCACCAACCAAGAATAGTGTAGAAATAAAGCAATATTAAAACATAAATAATTAAATAATAATATGTAAATTATTCCAAGTGGAAATAAGTCCAGGACCAGCCTATTGGCACAGGGTGTCTGACACTCTAAGGGAGGAGTTGTAAAGTTTGATGGCCAGAGGCAGGAATGCCTTCCTATGATGCTCAGTATTGCATCTCGGCGCTATGAGTCTCTGGCTGAATGAACTCCTGTGCCTAACCAGTACATTATGGAGTGGATGGGAGACATTGTCCAAGATGGCATGCAACTTGGACAGCAACCTCTTTTCAGACACCACCATCAGAGAGTCTAGTTCCACCCCAACAACATCACTGGCCTTACAAATGAGTTTGTTGATTCTGTTGGTGTCTGCTACCCTCACCTCTAGTATTTAGCTCTTTGATCCATGTTTGGACCAAGGAGGTGATGAGGTCAGGAGCTGAGTGGCCATGTCAGAACTCAAACTAGGCAGCCATAAGCAGGTTATTATCAAGTAGGTGCAGCATGATAGCACTGTTGATGACCCCTTCCATTACTTTGCTGATGATTGAGAGTAGGCTGATAGGCCAGTAATTGGGGTTAGACTTGTCCTGTTTCTTGTGTACAGGACATAGCTGGGCAATTTTCCACTTTTCTGGGTAGATGCCAGTGTTGTAGCTGTATTGTATCACGTACTCCGGGACTGGGTTACTGAACCAGCAGAAATGGTAAACACATTGGAGTCTGGTATTACTGTAACTAATAGTGTTTATTAGTAAACTAAGCAATACAGTACTATGAAATGCAAACATATGAAACAGGTTAGCAATGATATATACAGAAGTGTGGAAATAGGAATCAAAACCGGGCTCCTTCAAGCCTAGGGGTAAATGGATAGTCTTACAAGCGATGAAGAGAGTTCAGTTCAGTTCGTGGTATATTTAAGAGGAATAGACAGAATGGACAGCCAGTACCTCTTCCCCAGGGCACCACTGCTCAGTACAAGAGGACATGGCTTTAAGGTAAGGGGAGGGAAGTTCAAGGGGGATATTAAGGTAGGTTTTTCACTCAGAGAGTGGTTGGTGCGTGGAATACACTGCCTGAGTCAGTGGGGGAGGCAGATACACTAGGGTTAGGGTTAGGGTTTAGAAGTTTAAGAGACTACTAGACAGGTATATGGAGGAATTTAAGGTTGGGGGGGGGGGTTATATGGGAGGCAGGGTTTGAGGGTTGGCACAACATTGTGGGCCAAAGGGCCTGTAATGTGCTGTACTATTCCATGTTTTATGTTCTATGTGGTAGTTAGTTTGAGTATTATTGGAGAGAGAGCGAGAGAGGTGATTTCATTGCCGTCGATCTTCCCGTTGACTTCCTGTTGTGGTCACCGACTATGACCACAACATGGTCACATGGACTATGGAGCTATAATGTTGTGGCCATTACAGAGACTTGGATGGCTCAGGGGCAGGGGTGGTTACTTAGAGATGTTTAAGAAAGGACAGGGTGGGAGGCAAAAGAGGTGGGAGCATGGCACTGCTCATCAGAGAGAGTGTCACGGTCTGCAGAAAAGGGGGCAGTCATGGAGGGATTGTCTACTGAGTATCTGTGGGTAGAAGTTAGAAATAGGAAGGGATCAATAACCCCAAGGCATTCTACAAGTATGTGAAGAGCAAGAGGATAAGACATGAGAGAATAGGACCAATCAAGTGTGACAGTGGAAAAGTGTGTATGGAACTAGAGGAGATAGCGGAGGTACTTAATGAATACTTTGCTTCAGTATTCACTACGGAAAAGGACCTTGGCAATTGTAGGGATGACCTTCAGCAGATTGAAAGCTTGAGCATGGAGACATTAAGAAAGAGGGTGTGCTAGAGCTTTTGGAAAGCATTAAGTTGAATAAGTCTCCGGTACCAGATGAGGTGTACCCCAGGATACTGTGGGAGGCAAGGGAGGCGATTGCAGAGCTTCTGGGAATGCTCATTGCATCATCAATGGGGATGGAAGAAGTTCTGGAGGATTGCAGATGTTGTTCCCTTATTCAAGAAAATGGGTAGAGTTAGCCCAGGAAATTATAGACCAGTGAGTCTTACTTCAGTGGTTGGTAAGTTGATGGAGAAGACCCTGAGAGGCAGGATTTATGAACATTTGGAGAGGCATAATACGATTAGGAATAAGAACAGAAGAAATAGGAGCAGAAGTAGACCATCCGGATGATTGAGCCTGCCCCACCATTCAATAAGATCATGGCTGATCTGTCTGTAAACTTAACTACATCTACCTGCCTTTTCCATATAACATTTAATTCCCTTACTATGTAAAAACCTATCTAACTATTTCTTAAATATATTTAGTGAGGAAGTCTCAACTGCTTCCCTGGGCAGAGAATTCCACAGATTCACCACTCTCTGGGAAAAACAGTTCTAGGAATAGTCAGCATGGATTTGTCAAAGGCAGGTCGTGCCTTACGAGCCGGGTTGAATTCTTTGAGGATGTGATTAAACACTTGGATGGAGTTAGAGCAGTAGATGTAGTGTATATGGATTTCAGCAAGGCATTTGATAAGGTACCCCATGTAGGGCTTATTGAGAAAGTAAGGAGGCATGAGGTCCAAGGGGACATTGCTTTGTGGATCCAGAATTGGCTTGCTCACAGAAGGCAAAGAGTGGTTGTAGCCAGGGCATGTTCTGCATGGAGATCGGTCACCAGTGCTGTGCCTCAGGGATCTGTTCTGAGACTCCTTCTCTTCATGATTTTTATAAACGACCTGGATAAGGAAGTGGATTTTTATTTTTATAAATGACCTGGGCTGGACTGGAACCGATGTCCTAAGGGGAGCGTTTGCTACTGCTGTTCAGGAGGCTTTAAACTAATGTGGCAGGGGGATGGGAACAAGTGCAGAGAGACAGAGGGTAAAATGAGGGTAGATGCAATAAGTAGTAAGGTGAAAAGTAAAAGTGGCAGGCAGGCAAATCCAGGGCAAAAAGCAAAAAGAGCCACTTTTCAACATAATTGTATAAGGGCTAAGAGTGTTGTAAAAACAAGCCTGAAGACTTTATGTGTCAATGCAAGGAGCATTCGTAACAAGGTGGATGAATTGAATGTGCAGGTAGTTATTAATGAATATGATATAGTTGGGATCACAGAGACATGGCTCCAGGGTGACCAAGGATGGGAGCTCAACATCCAGGGATATTCAATATTCAGGAAGGATAGACAGGAAAGAAAAGGAGGTGGGATAGCGATGCTGGTTAGAGAGGAGATTAACGCAATAGAAAGGAAGGACGTTAGCCTGGAGGATGTGGAATCAATTTGGGTAGAGCTGCATAACACTAAGGGGCAGAAAACACTGGTGGGAGTTGTGTACAGGCCACCTAACAGTAGTAGTGAGGTTGGGGATGGCATTAAACAGGAAATTAGAAATGCCTGTATAATGGAACAGTAGTTATAATGGGTGACTTCAATCTACGTATAGATTGGGTGAATCAAATTGGTAAGGGTGTTGAGGAAGAAGATTTCTTGGAATGTATGCAGGATGGTTTTCTGAACCAACATGTTGAGGAACCAGCAAGAGAGCAGGCCATTCTAGATTGGGTATTGAGCAATGAGGAAGGGTTAGTTAGCAATCTTGTTGTGCGAGGCCCCTTGGGTAAGAGTGACCATAATATAGTGAAATTCTTCATTAAGATGGAGAGTGACATAGTTAATTCAGAAACAAAGGTTCTGAACTTAAAGAAGGGTAACTTTGGAGGTATGAGACGTGAATTAGCTAAGATAGACTGGCAAGTGATACTTAAAGGGTTGACAGTGGATATGCAATGGCAAGCATTTAAAGATCGCATGGATGAACTACAACAATTGTTCATCCCAGTTTGGCAAAAGAATAAACCAGGGAAGGTAGTGCACCCGTGGCTGACAAGGGAAATTAGGGATAGTATCAAGTCCCAAGAAGAAACATATAAATTAGCAAAAAAAAAGCGGCACACCTGAGGACTGGGAGAAATTCAGAGACCAGCCGAGGAGGACAAAGGGCTTAATTAGGAAAGGGAAAAAAGATTATGAGAGAAAGCTGGCAGGGAACATAAAAACTGACTGTAAAAGCTTTTATAGATACGTGAAAAGAAAAAGATTGGTCAAGACAAATGTAGGTCCTTTACAGTCAGAAACAGGTGAATTGATCATAGGGAACAAAGACATGGCAGACCAATTGAATAACTACTTTGGTTCTTTCTTCACTAAGGAGGACATAAATAATCTTCCGGAAATAGTGGGGAACCGAGGGTCTAGTGAGATGGAGGAACTGAGGGAAATACATGTTCGTAGGGAAGTGGTGTTAGGTAAATTGAAGGAATTAAAGGCAGATAAATCCCCAGGGCCAGATGGTCTGCATCCCAGAGTGCTTAAGGAAGTAGCCCAAGAAATAGTGGATGCATTAGTGATAATTTTTCAAAACTCCTTAGATTCTGGATTAGTTCCTGAGGATTGGAGGGTGGCTAATGTAACCCCACTTTTTAAAAAAGGAGGGAGAGAGAAACCGGGAAATTATAGACCGGTTAGTCTGACATCAGTGGTGGGGAAAATGCTAGAGTCGGTTATCAAAGATGTGATAACAGCACATTTGGAAAGAGGTGAAATCATTGAACAAAGTCAGCATGGATTTGTGAAAGGAAAATCATGTCTGACGAACCTTATAGAATTTTTTGAAGATGTAACTAATAGAGTGGATAGGGGAGAGCCAGTGGATGTGGTATATTTAGATTTTCAAAAGGCTTTTGACAAGGTCCCACACAGGAGATTAGTGTGCAAACTTAAAGCACACAGTATTGGGGGTATGGTAAAGGATTTGATAGGATTGAGGCAGGAAATATGTTCCAGATGTTGGGAGAGTCCAGTACCAGAGGGCATGGATTGAGAATAAGAGGTCAGTTATTTAAAACAGAGTTGAGGAAGAACTTCTTCTCCCAGAGAGTTGTGGAGGTGTGGAATGCACTGCCTCGGAAGACGGTGGAGGCCAATTCTCTGGATGCTTTCAAGAAGGAGCTAGATAGATATCTGATGGATAGGGGAATCAAGGGATATGGGGACAAGGCAGGGACTGGGTATTGATAGTGAATGATCAGCCATGATCTCAGAATGGCGGTGCAGACTCGAGGGGCCGAATGGTCTACTTCTGCACCTATTGTCTATTGTATTGATGTGGATAGAGAATTGGTTGGCAGACAGGAAGCAAAGAGTGGGAGTAAACGGGACCTTTTTAGAATGACAGGCAGTGACTAATGGCATACCGCAAAGCTCTGCTGGGATCCCAGTTGTTTACTATATATACTAATGACTTAGACGAGGGAATTAAATGCAGCATCTCCAAGTTTGCGGATGACATGAAGCTGGGCAGCGGTGTTCGCTGTGAGGAGGATGCTAAGAGGATGCAGGGTGACTTGGATTGGTTAGGTGAGTGGGTAAATTCATGGCAGATGCAACTTAATGTGGATAAGTGTGAGGTTATCCACTTTGGTTGCAAGAACAGGAAAACAGATTATTATCTGAACGGTGGCCAATTAGGAAAAGGGGAGATGCAACGAGACCTGGGTGTCATTGTACACCAGTCATTGAAGGTGGGCATGCAGGTGCAGCAGGTGGTGAAAAAGGCAAATGGTATGTTGGCATTCATAGCAAAAAGATTTGAGTACAGGAGCAGTGAGGTTCTACTGCAGTTGTACAAGGCCTTGGTGCGACTGCACCTAGAATATTGTGTGCAGTTTTGGTCCCATAATCTGAGGAAAGACATTCTTGCCATAGAGGGAGTACAAAGAAGGTTCACCAGATTGATTCCTGGGATGGCAGGACTTTCATATGAAGAAAGACTGGATCGACTAGGCTTATACTCACTGGAATTTAGAAGATTGAGGGGGGATCTTATTGAAACATATAAAGTTCTAAAGGGATTGGACAGGCTAGATGCAGGAAGATTGTTTCCGATGTTGGTGAATTCCAGAACGAGGTGTCACAGTTTAAGGATAAAGGGGAAGCCTTTTAGGACCGAGATGAGGAAAAACTTCTTCACACAGAGAGTGGTGAATCTGTGAAATTCTCTGCCACAGGAAACAGTTGAGGCCAGTTCATTGGCTATATTTACGGGGAAGTTAGAAATGGCCCATGTGGCTAAAGGGATCGGGGGTATGGAGAGAAAGCAGGTACAGGGTTCTGAGTTGGATGATCAGCCATGATCATACTGAATGGCGGTGCAGGCTCGAAGGGCCAAATGGCCTACTCCTGCACCTATTTTCTATGTTTCTATGGAAGGATGTGTTATTAAATTTGCTGATGTAACAAAGGTTGGGGGTGTTGTGGATAGTGTGGAGGGCTGTCAGAGGTTACAACAGGACATTATTAGGATGCAAAACTGAGGGGAGAAGTGACAGATGGATTTCAAGCCAGTTAAATATGAAGTGGTTCATTTTGATAGGTCATATATGATGGCAGAATATAGTATTAATGGTAAGATCCTTGGCAGTGTGGCATTGGCCCTTTTCAGTTGTAGGATTGAGTTTAAGAGCCAGGAGGTAATGTTACAGCTATGTTAGACCCTGGTCAGACCCCACTTGGAGTACTGTGCTCAGTTCTGGTCACCTCACTACGGGAAGGATATGGAAACAATAGAAAGGATGCAGAGGAGATTTATAAGGATATTGCCTGGATTGGGGAGCATGCCTTCTGAGAATAGAACCATAAAACATTACAGCACAGAAAAGGACCTTTTGGCCCTTCTTGGCTGTGCCAAGCAATTTTTCTGCCTAGTCCCACTGACCTGCACCCAGCCCAAGTCCCTCCATACACCTCTCATCCATGTACCTGTCCAAGCTTTTCTTAAATGTTAAAAGTGAGCCCGCATTTACAACTTCATCTGGCAGCTCATTCCACACTCCCACCACTCTCTGTGTGAAGAAGCCCCCCCACCAAATGTTCCCTTTAAACTTTTCCCCCTTCACATGTCCTCTTGTTTTTTTTTTCTCCCCTAGCCTCAGTGGAAAAAGCCTGCTTGCATTCACTCTGTCTATACCCATCATAATTTTATATACCTCTATCAAATCTCCCCTCATTCTTCTACGCTCCAGGGAATAAAGACCTAACCTATTCAACCTTTCTCTGTAACTCAGTTTTTCAAGTCTCGGCAACATCCTTATAAACCTTCTCAGCACTCTTTCAACCTTATTAATATCCTTCCTGTAATGCAGTGACCAAAACTGCACACAATACTCCAAATGTGGCCTCACAATACCTTATACAACCTCACCATAACATTCCAATTCTTATACTCAATATTTTGATTCATAAAGGCCAATATATCAAAAGCTCTCTTTACTACCCTATCTACCTGTGATGCCACTTTTAGGGAATTTTGTATCTGTATTCCTAGATCCCTCTATTCTACCGCACTCCTCAGTGCCCTACCATTTACCTTGTATGTTCTACCTTGGTTTGTCCTTCCAAAGTGCAATACCTCACACTTGTCTGTATTAAGCTCCATCTGCCATTTATAGCCCATTTCTCCAGCTGGTCCAGCTCCGTCTGCAAGCTTTGAAAACCTTCCTCACTGTCCAATACACCTTCAATCTTTGTATCATTAGCAAATTTGCTGATCCAATTTACCACATTATCATCCAGATCATTGATATAGATGACAAATAATAATGCACCCAGTACTGATCCCTGTGGCGCACCACTAGTCACAGGCCTCCACTCAGAGAAGCAATCCTCCACTATCACTCTCTGACTTCTCCCATTGAGCCAACGTTTAATCCAATTTACAACCTCACCATGTATACCTAGCAACTGAATCTTCCTAACTAACCTCCCTTGCAGGACCTGGTCAAAGGCTTTACTGAAGTCCATGTAGACAACATCCACTACCTTCCCTTCATCCACTTTCCTGGTAATCTCCTCGAAAAACTAATAGATTTGTTAAACATGACCTACCATGCACAAAGCTATGTTGACTCTCCTTAATAAGTCCCTGTCCATCCAAATACTTGTAGATCCTATCTGTTAGTACTCCTTCCAATAATTTACCTACTACAGACATCAAACTTATCGGCCTATAATTTCCCGGATTACTTTTAGAGGGTTTTTTAAACAACAGAACAACATGAGCTATCCTCCAATCCTCTGGCACCTCATCCATAGATACCGACATTTTAAATATATCTGCCAGGGCCTCTGCAATTTCATACTAGTCTTCTTCAAGTTCTGAGGGAATACCCTGTCATGTCCTGGGGATTTATCTACTCTGATTTGCCTCAAGATAGTAAGCACTTCTTCCTCTACAATCTGTATAGGTTCCATGACCTCACTACTTGTTTGCCTCATTTCCTTTGACTCCATGCTAGTTTCCTTAGTAAATACAGATGAAAAAAACCTATTTAAGATCTCCCCCATTTCTTTTGGTTCCATACATAGCCGACCACTCTGATCTTCAAGAGGACCAATTTTATCCCTTACTATCCTTTTGCTCTTATTGCGGTTGAGTGAACTCAGCCTTTTTTCCTTGAAGCAATAGAGGATGAGAATGATAGAGGTGTACAAGATGACGAGAGGCATTGTTTGTGTGGATAGTCAGAAGCTTTTTCCCAGGGCTAGAGGTCACAGTACTTGGAAGTAAGTATAGAGGCAATGTCAGGGGTAAGGTTTTTTTTATACAAAGCGTGCAGAGTGCATGGAATGGGCTGCCAGTGATGGTGGTGGAGGTGGATATGATAGGGACTTTTAAGAGACTCCTGAATAGGTACTGTATGTGGAGCTTAGAAAAATAGAGGGCTATGGGTATCCCTAGGTAATTTCTAAAATAAGTACATGTTCGGCACGACATTGTGAGCTGAAGGACCTGCATTAGACAATAGACAATAGGTGCAGAAGTAGACCATTCGGCCCCTCGAGTCTGCACCGCCATTCTGAGATCATGGCTGATCATTCACTATCAATACCCAGTCCCTGCCTTGTCCCCATATCCCTTGATTCCCCTATCCATCAGATATCTATCTAGCTCCTTCTTGAAAGCATCCAGAGAATTGGCCTCCACCGTCTTCCGAGGCAGTGCATTCCACACCTCCACAACTCTCTGGGAGAAGAAGCTCTTCCTCAACTTACTGGACAACACACTGGAGGAACTCAGCAGGTCGGACAGCATCCATGGAAGCAAGCAGTCAACGTTTCAGGCCAAGGCCCTTTGTCCGACGAAGGGTCTCGGACCGAACCATTGACTGCTCGTTTTCACGGATGCAGCCCAACCTGCTGAGTTCCTCCAGCATGTTGTATGTGTTGCTTTGACCACAGCATCTACAGTGTACTTTGTGCTGTAGGTTTTCTATGTTTCTATGGTAAGGTCTGCATGAAAACCAAGGAAAAGGCATATAATGTAGCAAAAGTGAGTGGGAAGTTGGTTACTTGAGAAGCTTTTAAAATCTAACAAAAGGCAACTGGAAAAGGCATAAGGGAAAAGATGAAATATGAGAGCAAACTAGCTAATAATATAAAGCAGGATTCTAATAGTTTTTTCAGTTATATAAATAGTAAAAGGGAGGTGAGAGTTAATATTGGACCACTAGAAAATTGAGCTGAAGAGGCAGGAATTGGGGTGTAAGAAATGGTGGGTGAACTTAATAAGTAATTTACATCAGTCTTCACTGTGGAAGAGAATAGCAGTGTACCAGAGGCCCATGAATGTCAGGGAGCAGGATTGACTGCCACTAAAATTACAAAGAAAAATGTTCTCAGCAAATTAAAAGTTCTTTGACTTGTTAGGGCAAGTGAAGCTGTGATAGACAGGAGCTACAGGGAGGTAGTCACCTGAAGGCTACAGAAGAGAGATAAATGGGTGACTGTCAGGAGAAGGAAGGAAGAATGTCAGGTAGTGGAGAGCACCCCTGTGGCCATCCCCCTCACCAATAAGTACTCCATTTTGAGTACTGCTGGCAGTTTGGATGGTGTCTAACTTCCCTGGGGGAATAAACAGAGGCCGTGCCTCTGCACTGAGTCTGACCCTGTGGCTCAGAAGGGTATGGAATTGAAGAGGATGACAGCATTAATATGGGACTCTATAATTAGGGGGTTAGATGGGCGAATCTGTGGAAGCGAAAAGAAAACATGGGTAGTAGTTTGCCTCCCAGGTGCCAGGGTTTGCAATGTTTCTGAACACACATCCTATATCATGAAATGGGAGGGTGAGAAGCCAAAAATCGTTGCACATATTGATAGCAACAACAAAGGCAGAAAAAGGGAAGAGGTCCTGAAAAAAGAATATAGGTAGTTAGGAAGGAAGCTAAGTAGCAGGACCTCAAGGGTAGTAATGTCAGGATTGCTGCTTGTGCCATGTGATAGTAAGGATATGAATCGATTGAGGGGGCAGATAAATGTGTGGCTGAAGAATTGGAGCAGGGGGCAGGGATTCAGATTTCTGGATCATTGGGTTCACCTGGGCCAAGTGTGACCTGTATCAAAGGAATAGCTTGCAGTTGAATCAGAGAGGGACCAATATTCTTGAGGGCAGTTTTCCAAGAGCTGTTGGGAGTGGCTTAAACTAATATGCTGGGGGATGAGAACCAGTATGACTGAGCTGAGTATGAGGCCAGCATGTTTACTAGCAGATGATGGATGTAACATGAATGTAAGGAAGGACAAGCCAGTGACTGGGTACAACTGCAGACAGAGCAAAAAGTTAAATTGTACCACAGAAGCAAAATCCAAAAGGGCAAAGAATACAGGACTAAAAGTGCTGTATTTAAATGAGCATAGCATTTGGATTAAAGTGGACAAACTTGTGGCACAATTAGAGATTGGTTGGTACGTCGGTGTGGGCATCACTGAGTCATGGCTGAAAGAACTCCATTGTTGGAAGCTTAGCATCAAAGGATATACCTTGTATTGAAAGTACAGGTAGGAAGGCATATAGGCGGTGGTGTGGTTCCACTGGTAAGAGATGAAATTACATCTTTAGAAAGAGGTGAGTTTTGAAAATGCAAGGATAAAACAAAACATTAGGGGAATTGTATAAAGGCCTCTAAAATAGTAGCCAAGTTGTGGGGTTTTTGCAAAGGGATCTGGAAAAGGCATGTAATGACACAATTGTAATGAGGTATTTCAATATGCAAGGGGATTGGAAAACAGCTTGGTGTCAGATAGCAAAAGGGGGTTTGTTGAATGCCTATGAGATGGCTTTTTAGAGCAGCTTGTGCTTGAGACTACTTGGGGAAGGGTTATCTTAGATGGGGTGTTGTGTAATAACCCAGATCTTATTAAATTTTAATCTAAAGGAAACCTTAGGAGGCAGTGATCATGATATGATTGAATTCATTTTGTAGTTTGAAAGGAAGAAGCACCAGTCACATGCATCAGTATAGCAAGAGAATAAAGGGAATTACAGAGGCATGAGAGAGGAGCTTGCCCAGGCGGATTGGAGGAGGATACTGGGTGGGAATGACTGCAAAGCAAGGATGGCTGAAGTTTCTGCGAATAGTTCACAAGGCACAAGATAGATGTGTTCCACTGAAGAAGTAGTTCTCAAATGGCTGACAAAGGATGTTAAGGACTGCATAAAAAACAAGGAAAGGGCATATAAGGTAGCAAAAGTGTGGGAAATTAGATGATTGGGAAGCTTCTAAAAGTCCAACAAAAGGCAACTAAAAAACTATATGAAGGGAAAAGATGAAATATGATACTAGGCAATAATATAAATCAGGATACCAAAAGTTTTTTCAGTTATATAAAGAGTAAGAGAAAGGTGAGAGTTCATATTGGACAACTAGAAAATGATGCTGGTGAGGTAGTAATGGGGGACAAAGAAATGGCAGATGAACTTAATGGGTACTTTGCATCAGTGGAAGACCTGGCATGAGAGTCAGGGAGCAGGAGTGAGAGCCATTTCTTTTACAAAGGAAAAAGTGCTAGGCAATTCAAAGGTCTTAAGGTGGATAAGTCACCTAGAATCCTGAGATATGTTGCTGAAGAGGTAACAGATGCATTGGTCATGATCGTTCAGGAATCACGTGATTCTGGCATGGTCCTGGAGGAATAGATGACTGCAAATGTTGCTCCACTCTTTAAGAAAGCAGGAAGGCAAAAGAAAGGAAATTATGGGCCAGTTAGCCCAACCTCAGTGGTTGGGGAAGTGTTGGAGTCTATTATTAAGGATGAGGTTTTGGGGTACTTGGAGACTAATGATAAAATAAGTCAAAATCAGCATGGTTTCTGTAAAGGGAAATCTTGCCTGACAAATCTGTTAAGAGTTCTTTGAGGAAGCAACAAGCAGGGTGAATAAACTAGAGGCAGTGAAAGTCATTTACTTCGATTTTCAGAAGGCATTTGATAAGGTGCCACACGTGAGACTGCTTAACAAGATAAAATCCTATGGTGCTATAGGAAAAATATTGGCATGGATAGAGGAATGTCTGATAAGCAGAAAACAGTGAGTGGGAATAAAGGGGACCTTTTTCATTGGCTGCCAGTGACTAGTAATGTTCCTCAGGGATCAGTATTAGGACCACTACTTTTCACATTGTGAGTGATTTAGATAGTGGAATTGATAGCTTTGTGGCAAAATTTGTGGATTATACGAAGATAGGTGGAGGGATAGATAGTGCTGAGGAAGCAATGTAATTGCAGCAGGACTCAGACAAATTGGAAGAATGGGCAAATAAGTGACAGATGGGAAATGTATTAAAATGAATTTTGGTAGAAGGAACAATTGTGCAGAGTATTATCTAATTGGGGAGAAGGTTCAAATGTCAGAGGTGCAGAGGGACTCAGGAGCCTACATGCAAGACTCCCAGAGATTAATTTATAGTTTGAGTCTGTGGTAAAGAGGGCAAATACAAATGTGGCATTCATTTAAGGGGGAAGAGAATATAACATTAAGGAGATAATTCTGAGGCTTTATAAGACGCTAGTCTTTCTTTTCTTTTTTCAATCTTTATGTTGATTTTTTTTTAAGTGTGTATACAAACAGGAGGAGAATACCTCAGGTATATATGGCAATAGCAGTACATACAGAAGATAAAATAAACAATATCAGAATCACACATATTGTTGATCTACAAAGTATAAGTTTGATATAGAATGTATAATTCTCCTCTTGACAATTTATGAAGAAAGGAAGGACTATTAGAAATTTTTATTTGAAAGAAAAAAGAGAAAAAAATCACTATTCTAAACAGAAAAAGAAGGACTGGGCAGTCCACCCTGAGAGAAAAACCAAGAGAAGAGAGACTCTCTGATCAAATCCAAGACACTAGTCAGGCTGCACTTGGAGTATTGTCAATAGTTTTGGGCCCTATATCTCAGAAAGGATGTGTTGTCATTGAAAAGAGTCCAGAGGAGGTTCATGAGAATGAACCTCCTCATTGAGACCTACCAAATATTGAAAGGACTAGACAGGGTGGATGTGGAGAGGATGTTTCCTATGGTGGTGATATCCTGAACTGGAAGGCACAGCCTCAGAATTGAGGGACAACCCTATAGAACAGAAGTTAGGAGGAATTTTTTTTAAGCCATAGAGTGTTGCATCTGTGGAATGCTTTTCCACACTCTGTGGCAGAGGCCAAGTCTGTAGGTATATTTAAGGCAGACGTTGATGGTTTCCTGATCAGTCAGGACATCAAAGGATATGGCGAGAAGGCAATTGTATTCGGTTGAATGGGATACAGGATCAGCCATGATAGAATGGAGAAGCAGACTTGATGGGCAGAATGGACTAATTCTGCTCCTACATCTTATAGTCTTAGAGTCTTAATTTGGATAATTCACTTAGACCAGACGGATTATATCCCAGAGTTCGGAAAGAGGTTGCTGAAGAGGTAGCAGATGCATTTGTTTTGATCTTTCAAGAATCCCTTGAGTCTGGCATGGTTCTGCAAGACTGGGAAATTGCAACTGTCATTCAACTCTTTAAAAAGGGTGGAAGGCAAAAGAAAGGAAGTTATAGGCCAATTAGCCTAACCTCAGTGGTTGGAGTTCATTATTAAGTTTGAGGTTTCGGGGTACTTGGAGAATAATAATATAATGTCAAAGTCAGGATGGTTTCTATAAGACTATATGATGTAGAAGCAGGCAGGCCATTTGGCCCATTGAGTCTTCTCCATCATCCAATCATGGCTTATCCTTTTTCACCTCTCCTTAACCCCACTCCCCGGCCTTCTTCTCCCTGTAACCTTTGATGTTGAATCCAATCAGGAACAGATCAAGCTCTGCCTAAAATACACCCAACTACACCACAGCTGCCTGTGGTAACAAATTCCATAGAGTCATCACCCTCTGGCTAAAGAGCATTTCTGTTTTACTTGGACACCCCTCTATCCTAGGACTATCCCACCATGGGAAACATCCTTTCCACATCTACTGTGTCTAGGTCTTTAAACATTCGAAAGGTCTCATTGAGATTCCCCCATCATCCTTCTAAATTCCAACAAATATAAACTCTGAGCCATCAAATTTTCTTTGTATGAAAACCCTTTCATTCCCAGAATCATCCTTGTTAACCTTCTCTGAACCATCTCCAATGTCAGCACATCTTTTCTTAGAGGAGCATAAAACCATTTACAATACTCACAGTGAAGCCTCACCAGTACCTTTTTAAGCCTCAGTATCACATCCCTGCTTTAATATTCTAGACCTCTTGAAATGAATGCTAACGTTGCATTAGCCTTCCTCATCACCAACTCAACCTGCAAGTTAACCTTTAGGGTGTTCTGCATAAGGACTCCCAAGTCCCTTTGCATCTCAGCTTTTTGGATTTTCTCCCTGTTTAGAAAATAGTCTGCACATTTATTTATACTACCAAAGTGCATGATCATGTGTTTCAACATTGTCTTTCATTTGCCACTTTCTTGCCCATTCTGTTAACCTGCTTAAGTCCTTCTGTAGCCTACCTCTTTCCTCAACACTACCTGCCCCTCCACCAATCTTCGTATCATCTGCAAACTTGGCAATAAAGCCATTTATTCCATCATTTAAATCATTGATATACTGCTTAAAAAGTGGTCTCAACAACGACCTGTGCAGCCACTAGCCACTGTCAGCCAACCAGAAAAGGAAATTCCCACCCGCTGCCTCCTGCCAAAAGGAAAATTTTGCCTGACAAATCTGTTAGAGTTCTTCAAGGAAGCACAAGGAGGGTAGACAAAGGAGAGGCAGTGGATGCCATTTACTTGGATTTTCAAAGGACATTTGATAAGGTGCCACAGATGAGGCTGCGTAACAAGATAAAATCTTATGTCATAAGGTTGAAGAACAATGAACTGAAGGAGCTGTATTTAAATTCACGTAGCAGTTGGAATACAGTGGAAAAACTTGTGGTGCAATTAGAGAATGGTAAGTATGACATTCTGGGCATCACTGAGTCATGGGTGAAAGAAGGTCATAGTCGGGGATTTAACATCAAAAGATATACTTTGTATCAAAAGGCCAGGCAGGAACTCTTATGTGGTGGTGTGGCTATTGGTCAGAAATGGAATTACAGCTTTAGAAAGAGGTAAGATGGGATCAGAGAATGTTGAATCTTTGTGTATGGAGTTTAGAAACTGTAACGGTGAAAAAAAACATTATGGGAATCATATATAGGCCTCCAAATAGTAGCCAAGATGTGGGGTTGAGATTGCAAAGAAAGCTGGAAAAGGCATGTAATAAGAGTAATGTCATAACTGTAATGGGAAACTTTAATATGCATGGGGATTAGGAAAACCAGGATGATGTCAGATCGCAGGAGAGGTAATTTGTCGAATGCTGACAAGTTGGCTTTTTAGAGCAGCTTGTGCTTAAGCCAACTCAGAGAAAGGCTATCTTAGCCTGGGTGTTGTGTAATAATCCATATCTTATTGAGGTGCTCAATGTAAAGGAACCCTTAGGAGGCAGTGATCATAATATAATTGAATTCATACTGCAGTTTGAGAGGAATAAGTTGCATGTATCAGTATTGCAATAGAATAAAGGAAAATACAGAGGCACAAAAGAGGAGCTTGCCCAGCTGGATTGGAGGGGGATACAGCGGGGATGACAGCAAAACAGAGCTGGCTGGAGTTTCTGGCAACAGTTCACAAGGCACAGGTTAGATATGTCCCACAGACTAAGATGTTCTCAAATGGCAGGGCTAGGCAACCATGGCTGATGAGGGGAGTTAAGAACTGCATAAAAGTCAAGGAAGGGCCATATAAGATAATAAAGTGGGATAATTATACCAAAGGGTATGCGGAGAAAGTAGGGGAGTGGGGATGACTGGAAAAATTGGATCAGCCCATGATTGAATGGCGGAGCATACTCGATGGACCAAATGGCCTACTTCTGCTCCTATGTTCTATGGTCTTATGATTGGGAAGCTTTTAAAATCCAACAAAAGGCAAGTAAAAAAAAGCTATAAGAAGAGAAAAGCTGAACTGTGAGGGCAAACTAGCTGATAACATAAAGCAGGATAGAAAAAGTTCTTCCAGTTATATAAAGAGTAAAAGGGATGTGACAGTTGATATTGAACCACAGGAAAATGATGCTGGTGAGGTAGTAATGGTGACAAAGAAATGGCAGATGAACTTAATAAGAACTTTGCTTTAGTCTTTATTGTGGAAGACACTTAACTGTATGCCAGAGGTTTGTGAGTAGTCAGATAGCAGGAGTGAGGCAATTATTATTACAAATGAAAAAGTACTTGGCAAACTGAAAGGTCTTAAGGTGGGTGAGTCCTGGACCAGATGGACTACATCCTAGAGTCTTGAAAGAGTTTGCTGAGGATAATAAATGTATTCTTTTCTATAATGGATGCATTGGTCATAATTTTTTAAGAATCATCTGATTCCTGCATGGTCCCAGAGGGCTGGGAAATTGCAAATGGCACTGCATTCTTTGAAAAGGGAGGAAAACAAAAGAGGAAATTATAGGCCACGTAGCTGAACCAGAGTGGTTGGGAAAGTGTTGAAGTCCATTATTAAGGATGAGGTTTCAGGGCACTTGGAGACTAAAGATAATACGTTAATGTAAGCTTGGTTTCGGTAAAGCAAATCTTGCCTTACAAATCTGTTAGAATTCTTTGAGCAAGTAACTAGCAGAGTGGACAAAGGACAGGCAGTGGATGTCATTTCCTTACGATTTTCAGAAGGTATTTGATTAAGTGCCTAACATGAAGCTGTATAACAAGATAAAATCTTACAGGAAAGATACTGGCTTGGACAGAGGAATGGCTGGCTCACAGGCAGGAGACTGTGAGTTAGAATAAAGAGGCCCTTTTCTGGTTGGCTGCCAGTGACTAGTGGTGTTCCTCAGGGGTCAGTATTGGGACCGCTGCTTTTCATATTGTGAATGATTTAGATAATGGAATTGATGGTTTATGGCAAAGTTTGCAGATGATTTAAAAAGGCTCAAAAAGTAAGCCGGGAAATTATAGGCTGGTAAGTTTGACATCAGTAGTAGGTAAATTATTGGAAGGAATACTAAGAGATAGGATCTACAAGTATTTGGATAGACAGGGATTTATTAGAAAAAGTCAGCGTGGCTTTGTGTGTGATAGGTCATGTTTAACCAATCTATTAGAGTTTTTCGAGGAAGTTACCAGAAAAGTGGATGAAGGGAAGACAGTGGATGTTGTATACATGGACTTCAGTAAGGCCTTTGACAAGGTCCTGCATAGTTAGGAAGATTCAGTCGCTAGGTATACATGGAGAGGTAGTAAATTGGATTAGACATTGGCTCAATGGAAGAAGCCAGAGAGTGGTCATGGAAGATTGCTACTCTGAGTGGAGGTCTGTGACTAGTGGTGTGCCACAGGGATCAGTGCTGGGTCCATTGTTATTTGTCATCTATATCAATGATCTGGATGATAATGTGGCAAATTGGATCAGCAAATTTGCTGATGATACAAAGACTGGAGGTGTAGTGGACAGTGAAGAAGGTTTTCAAAGCTTGCAGAGGGATTTGGACCAGTTGGAGGAATGGGCTGAAAAATGGCAGATGGCGTTTAATGTGGAGAAGTGTGAGGTATTGCACTTCGGAAGGTCAAACCAAGGTAGAACATACAAGGTAAATGGTAGGACACTGAGGAGTGCAGTAGAACAGAGGGATCTGGGAGTACAGATACATAATTCCCTAAAAGTGGCTTCACAAGTAGATAGGGTTGTAAAGAAAGCTTTTGGTACATTGGCCTTTATAAATCAAAGTATTGAGTATAAGAGTTAGAATATAATGGTGAGGTTGTAAAAGACATTGGTGAGTCCAAATTTAGAGTATTGTGTGCAGTTTTGGTCACCTAATTACTGGAAGGATATTAATAAGGTTGAAATAGTGCAGTGAAGCTTTACAAGGATGTTGCCAGTACTTGAGAAACTGAGTTACAGAGAAAGGTTGAATAGGTTAGGACTTTATTCCCTGGAGCGTAGGAGAATGAGGGGTGATTTGATAGAGGTGTGTAAAATTATGATGGGTAGAGATAGAGTGAATGCAAGCAGACTTTTTCCACTGAGGCCAGGGGAGAAAAAAACCAGAGGTCATGGGTTAAGGGTTAAGGGGGAAAAGTTTAACGGGAACATTATGGGGGGGGTGCTTCTTCACGCAGAGAGTGGTGGGATTGTGGAATGAGCTGCCTGATGAAGTGGTGAAAGCGAGCTCACTTATGACACTTAAGAAAAACTTGGACAGGCATATGGATGAGAGGGGTTTGGAGGGATATTGCCAAGGTGCAGGTCAGTGGGACTAGGCCGGGGGTCGGCAACCCGCGGCTCCGGAGCCACATGTGGCTCTTTTACGTCTGTGCTGCGGCTCCCTGTTGCTTTGGGAAATAATTGGTCAGTATTTAATTAAAATGTATTTTATGTTGGTTTGTTAGTTTTTGAAATGTAATTCTAAATTTGATTATGGTGATCTTGTACAATCTAAATAAGACGTTGTGGCGACCCATTTCCTGACACATCCAAACCAGCTCACAATTAGCCAGCGTTCAGGCTAAGGGAGATAGCCTACGGGGGTTTGTGAGTACGTGTCTTTTGCAGCATCCACGCCCATGGGGGGGCGGGTTGAGGGAGGCTTAAAAGCAAGGCTGTTTAGTTCGAATAAAGCTATCTTTGACTGCAGTTTACTGACTGCGTGTAGCACACCGCTACAACGTGTTTTTATCGCTGGCTGTCCAGAGGGGAGGTGCTGAAACGCTTTGTCGCGTGTCTGGAAGAAGTGAAAACTTTCCTGGGCAGCAAAGGGCTCACCTTTCCTGAGCTGGAACAGCCAGAGTGCCTGTAAAAGCTACCCTTCATGGTGGACATGACAGCGCACCTGAACACGCTGAACACAGCTCTTCAGGGGAAAGGACGTACAGCCCTGCACATGTTGGAGGATGTTTTGGCATTCAAGCGCAAGTTGACAGTGCTTGCCAGAGATTTACAGAAAGGCACGTTGTCTCACTTCCCCAATTTGAGAGAGTTCAAACAAGGTCACGACATGATAAATTCGGAGTGTTTACATTCTGCAATCATCGCAATGCAAACATTGTTTGGGAAACGCTTCTGTGAGTTCAGAGAGGAAAAAAACACATTATCCTTCCCGGTCACTCCCCTAAGCATCGATCCATCCCTACTGAATACGACTGCATTGTCAGGTGTGAGTCAACCTGACCAAGTATGATAAATATTTTAATTGCCTATTATTTTACGTATATTCATATGTTTTCATTGTTCAGTGAAATAGTCCTTTTATTTTTCAGGTTGACAGCTGGCTGACGTTATTTTTGGTTTGCTGCTGGCGGCAAATTTAAGTTTAGCGTTTTTCATAAATACAAGAAGGACTCAAATAGACTTTGAGTATTTTACTTAAAAGTAACCTTCAACCCAACGTCTTATTTTCGGAGTTCAAAATGTTTTTGTTGCATGCAGAAATGTAATTTCGTTTTCTCTGCAGGAGCTCATCAATTTCATAAATGCAACACATTATAGTTTGTTTATACATAGCATAAAGGCAAAACAAAACGTTGTATGCAGTGTTATTTCATTTTAAATGTCAAACGGGTTTTGCGGCTCCCAGTGTTTTCTTTTCTGTGGGAAACGGGTCCAAGTGGCTCTTTCAGTGGTAAAGGTTGCTGACCCCTGGACTAGGCAGAAAAGTGGTTTGGCACAGCCAAGAAGGGCCAAAAGGCCTTTTTCTGTGCTGTAATGTTCTATGGTTCTATGATACAAAGATAGGTGGAGGGGTAGGTAGTGCTGAGAAAGCAATGTAATTGAAGAAGTTCTTAGGCAAATTGGAAGAATGGGCATTAATGTGGCGGATGGAATACAGTGTTGGGAAATGTATGAAAATGCAATTTGGTAAAAGGAACAAAAGATCTAAATGGGGAGCATATTCAAACATCAGAGGTGCAAAGGAACTTAGGAGTCCTCGTGCAAGACTCCCAGAAGGTTATTTTACAGGTGAAATCTGTGGTGAAGAAGGCAAATGCAATGTTGGCATTCATTTCAAGGGAAATAGAATGTAAGAAACAGGAAGCTTTATAAGACACTAGTCAGGCCGCACTTGGAGTATTGTCAACAGATCTGGGCCACGTATCTCAGAAAGGATGTGTCATTATTGGAGGGAGTCCAGAGGAGGGTCATGAGAATGATTCTGGGAATGAAGGAGTTAACATATGAAGAGTGTTTGGCAGTTTCAAGGGGATGTGAGAGTTAAGTATTTTACTCAGAGTCACGGATACCTGGAATGTACTGCCTGGTATAGTGGTAGAGGCAAATACTGTACATTAGAGGCTTTTACAATATGTTTGGATAGGCGCACGAAGTGAGGAAGATGGAGGGATATGGACATGGTGTAGATAGGAAGGATTAGTGTTTGGGTGTTTTTGATGTTCTTTTTAGCTGGTTTGGCGCAATATTGTGGGCTAAAAGGCCTGTTTCTGTGCTGTACTCTTCTACGTTCATACACTCTGGCTACTGCCACAATGTCACTGCCTTATCCAATTTACTATCTTATCTTGAATGCCCAGTGACTGAACCTTCTTGACCATCCACTGCCTTGCCTTCATCAACTTTCCTGGCAATTCCTTGAAAACCTCTACAAGATTGGTTAGACACAACTCATCATGTATGAAGCCCGGCTGACTACTCATCATCAGTCCATGTCTATCCAAATACTCATATACCCTGTCCTTTAGAATACTTCCAATAACTTTTCCACTTCTGATGTCAGGCTAACCAGTCTATAACTTCCTGGCTTATTTCTTGAGCAGCGGAATAATGTTAGCTATCCTCCAATCTTCTGGAACCTCACCTGTTGCTAAGGATGATTTAAGTATCTCTGCTCGAAGCCCTGCAATTTCTGCACTTTCCTCCCACAGAGTCCAAGTGGACACTTTGTCAGGCCCTGGGAAGTTATCCATCTTAATTTGTCTCAAAACAGCAAACTTGTTTTAAATTCCTCAAGTATATAACCATTCATCTTATCTCTGCCACTCATAATTTTATGAACCTCTAAAAGGTCACCCCTCAGCTTCCTTCACTCCAGAATAACCAGTCCCAGCCCTATCCAAGCTCTCCAGTGTTGGTAACAACCTTATGAATCTTTTCACTTTTACCAGGTGAATGACAGCGTTCCTATGATGAGCTGACTGGACAACAATCATTTTCCAGGTTTCCATTAGCTGCAGTGTTTTATTTCAGTTCCAGCAATGTTTAATTCCTATTTAACCATATAAAACCATATAACAATTACAGCACGGAAACAGGCCATCTCGGCCCTACTAGTCCGTGCCAAACGCTTACTCTCACCTAGTCCCACCTACCTGCAGTCAGCCCATACCCCTCCATTCCTTTCCTGTCCATATACCTATCCAATTTTTTTTTAATAACAAAATCGAATCTGCCTCTACCACTCCTACTGGAAGCTCATTCCACACAGCTACCACTCTCTGAGTAAAGAAGTTCCCCCTAGTGTTACCCCTAAACTTTTGCCCCTTAACTCTCAACTCATGTCCTCTTGTTTGAATCTCCCCTACTCTCGATGGAAAAAGCCCATCCACGTCAACTCTAGCTATCCCCCTCATAATTTTAAAAACCTCTATCAAGTCCTCCCTCAACTTTCTGCACTCCAAAGAATTAAGATCTAACTTGTTCAACCTTTCTCTGTAACTTAGGTGCTGTAACCCAGGTAACATTCTAGTAAATCTCCTCTGTACTCTCTCTAATTTGTTGACATCTTTCCTATAATTTGGTGACCAGAACTGGACACAATATTTGTTCCTTCTCTCCACATTTTCCCAGTCACCAGTCAGCTCAGCTGTGTTAAACACTCCTTCTCCAGTCAACATCACATCACTTGTGCCATTAAACTCCTGCAACTGTTCTCTACACTGACAAGTTTGATGTCTAACACTTGCTGCTTCTTGCTGGAGGAAGTTCATAGACTTGAAACATTAACTCAAATTGCTGGTGTGTACATTTTAAACCAATTGCAGGTTTCCATTCTTAGGTTTCTCTCAGCATGGCCCAGCTGTTGCACATTTACCAGTTCAGGCACCTGTTTTAACCAAATCAATATTGTGCTAATCAATATTAGCCACTATTAGTCCATGCCAGCTCCCAGGAGAGCAATCCTTTCCGCTCCTCTCCACATCTCTATTACATTCCCTTTGGAAAGTCCTGGTTCATCTTCACTATCTTCACTAACCCACATACACACAGAATTTCCAGCTGTAATTCTGCCTCAGGAGGTGGTAATAGAATTCCTATATTAATCTAGACATCCCCACTGACAGTATTCAGACCCATTCATTTGAGTAAACCTCCTTTATTTCCACTTCTACTCAGAACACATCCTCCCTCAGCAACAGACATTACCAACGGAAATCAGAAAAATACAGCATAGGGACTGCCCTTTCACCTACCATGTCTGTGCTGAGCATGATCCCAAATTAAACCAGTCCCTTCTGCCTGCACTATTTCAAATCCTCCATTCCTTGCATATCCACGGGTCTGTCTCGAAGCCTCTTGCCTGCTTCCTCACCTACTCAGCCTTATTTCCTAAGTTCAAAGTTCAAGGTCAATTTATTTTCAAAGTATATACATGTCATAGAAACATAGAAAACCTACAGCACAATACAGGCCCTTCGGCCCACAAAGTTGTGCTGAACATGTCCCTACCTTAGAAATTACTAGGCTTACCCATAGCCCTCTATTTTTCTAAGCTCCATGTACTTATCCAAAAGTCTCTTAAAAGACCCTATCATATCCGCCTCCACTACCGTTGTCGGCAGCCCATTCTATGCACTCACCACTGTCTGAGTAAAAAACTTACCCCTGACATCTCCTCTATACCTACTCCCCAGCACCTTAAACCTGTGTCCTCTTGTGGCAACCTTTTCAGCCCTGGGAAAAAGCCTCTGACTATTCACACTATCAATGCCTCTGATCATCTTATACACCTTTATCAGGTCACCTCTCATCCTCTGTCACTCCAAGGTGAAAAGGCTGAGTTCACTCAACCTGTTTTCATAAGGCATGCTCCGCATTCTAGGCAACACCCTTGTAAATCTCCTTTGCACCCTTTCTGTGGCTTCCACATTCTTCTTGCAGTGAGGCGACCAGAACTGAGCACAGTACTCCAAGTGGGGTATGACCAGGGTCCTATATAGCTGCAACACTACCTCTCGGCTCCTAAATTCAATTCCATGATTAATAAAGGTTAATACACCATGTGCCTTCTTAACCACAACGTCAACCTGCGCAACTGCTTTAAGTGTCCTATGGATTCGGACCCCAAGATCCCTCTGATCCTCCACACTGCCAAGGGTTTTAACATTAGTACTATATTCTGCCATCATATCTGACCTATCAAAATGAATGACTTCACACTTATCTGAGTTGAACTCCTCAGCCCAGTTTTGCATCTTATCAATGTCCCACTGTAACCTCTGACCGCCCTCCACACTATCCACAACACCTCCAACCTTTGTGTCATCAGCAAACTTATATGTCACTAAATACAACCCTGAGATTCATTTTCCAGTGGGCATTCACAGTAAATACAAAGAAACACAATAGAATCAATGAAAGACTGCACCCAACAGGATGGACAAACCAATGTGAAAATACAAAAATAAAAATAAAACAAATAAATAAATCAGCAATAAATATCAAGTTCAGAGGTTGTGGAATCAGTTCTGTAACAGGGTAGATAAAGTTGAGTGAAGTTATCCCCTCTGGTTCACAAGCTTGATGTTTAAGGAGTAATAACTGTTCCTGAACCTGATGGTTTGGGTCTTGTCTCCTGTACCTTCTTCCTGATGGCAGCGGAGAGAAGAAAGCATGACCTGGATAGTGGGGTTCTTGATGATGGATGCTGCTTTCTTGTGACAGTGCTCCGTGTAGATGTGCTCAGTGATGGGGAGGGCCTTACCTGTGATGGACTGGGCCATATTGTAAGATGACACCAGGCAGAATGTCTGACTCCAGTGACTGCTAGTTCTTCCTCTGAACTCATTACTGAAAAAGGACTGACCTTACATTGATTTAGTGTCTTGTCATTGCTCAGCCTCACACACTGCACTTTCCCCGTTCAAACACAAATCCTGATTTCAGTCCAATCTGATGTTGTGAGGTCTCATTTTGATTCTGATCTGTTCTCAGCTGACGGAGCCTCAGCAGGACTGCTTGTTCGTGGATGGAGAGAGGAGCAGTGTGTCCTCCACACCAAATTCCAATGTAAGTGAAAGAAAAATGGTGGAGATGAGGGGTGGAACAATATCTAACAGGTAATATTCCCCTCTGGTGTCCTTCACTTGCTCGGTGCTTGTTAACAGATCCCCGTGAATTACTGTCGATGTGTTGGCAGCAGTCAGGCTGAATTTAGGGTTACATTTACTCATGATCAAGTCAGACTCAGAATCACTTTTATTATCACTGACAGATGACATGAAATCTGTGGTTTTTGGCAGTAGTACAGCCCAAGTTTTGAAAGATACTATAGGTTGGTGTTAATCCTCTCTATGCCTAGTGGCACATTGGTTGGCAACCTCTTTGTTTCTTTTAGCATTTTTTCTTCTGAGGCTAAGATGCTAGCTCGATGCTCTCCTTGCACAGATGGAAAGTGTGCAAGGAGCCGGCCAGATTTGAACCTGGAGCCACTCACCTTGTGGATGCCACTTCACCACCAGTCAGCTAATACTACTATAGGTTACAATAAGAAATAAACTGCAAAAAAAAATAACAAGGTAGTGTTCATGGGTTCATTGGCTGTTCAGAAATCTGATGGCAAAGGAAAAGAAGCTGTTCCTGAATTGCTGAATCTTCAGACTTTTGGACCTTGTCCCCAATGGAGGTAATGAAAAGAGGAAATGCTCCAGATCATTAGGTTCCTTAGTGATAGATCTGTCTGCGTCTACAACTCTGAAGTTTGAGTAATGCTGAGGCAAAACTCAGGTTGGAGGAGCAACACTGATGATTTGAATGTTGATCTTTCCAGCTTACAGTAATTTCTCCCCCATTGCCTTTCTCCATTCCCCATTTTTGCTTCCCTCTCACCTCTTCTCCTCATCTGTCCAAATGGTGCCCCTCTTATTTCCCTTTCTCCCATAATCATCTGTCCTTTCCTATCAGATTCCTTCAGTCCTTGGCCTTTTTCACCTATCTCCTGCCAGTTGTACTCCTCCCCCTCTCCTTAAGTTCTTATTCTGGCTTCATCAAATATTCCCGTTTAGGATACTATCGCTGACATCCCCAGTCACATCCTCAGGTACTTCGATAAGAAGCATAATTTCAAGATCTTTAAAGCTGTGCCAGTTTGCAGGTACAATTGAAAAGCAGAGCCCTTAGACCCGCACTTCCAACTACCCTGTTGGCAAATGTACAGTCTCTGGAAAATAAAACTAAAGAACTCAGAGCAAGTTTGCAGTACCAGAGGGACAGAGACTGTTGTAAACTTTGCTTTATGGAAACATGGCTCACCTCTGCCATTTCGGATGCAACGCTGCAGCCTGATGGCTTTACCATTCTCCTCAAAGACAGGCCAGCTAGAGGAGATGGAGTATGTTTTAACATCAACTCATTATGGTGCATAGTCATGTTCACCTGACCTCAAACATCTAGCAGTGAAATGTCAGCCATCATCCTGGTAGTCGCTGAACACCTATGCTCTGTCCGCCAGAGAAAGCAGGATCTCCCAGTGGCCACACATTTTAATTCCACGTCCCATTCCTATTCTGATATGTCTATCCATGGCCTCCTCTACTATCAAGATGAAGCTACACTCATGTTGGACGAACAACACCTTATATACCGGCTGGGTAGCCTCCAACCTGATGGATTGAACATTGACTTCTCTAACTTCCTTTAATGCCCCTCCCCTTCTTACCCCGTCCCTGATATATTTAGTTTTTTTTTCTCTCTTTGCCCATCATTCTGCCTGTTCTCCATCTCCTTCTGGTGCTCCCCTCCCCCTTTCTTTCTCTGTAGGCTTCCCATCCCATGATCCTTTCCCTTCTCTAGCTCTGCATCCCTTTTGCCAATCACCTGTCTGGCTCTCAGCTTCACCCCACCCCCTCCGGTCTTCTCCTATCATTTTGCATTTTCCCCTCCCCCTCCTACTTTCAAATCTCTTACTATCTTTCCTTTCAGTTAGTCCTTACGAAGGGTCTTGGCCCGAAACGTCGACAGCGCCTCTCCCTATAGATACTGCCTGGCCTGCTGGTTCCACTAGCATTTTGTGTGTGATCCTGGTAGTGGTGTAAGTTTCACCTTTGGCCATCATCAGTTAGGCTGGCACTAGAGAAGCTGAGAAGTGTAATCATCAGGCACAAAGCAGCACACTCTGCTGCATTCCCTATCGCTGTGGGGTATTTTAACCAGGCCAGCTCGAAGTCTCTGAATAACTACCACCCAACCCAACAGGCTGGTGTTCTGTACTGGGTATCAGATGTGGGAAGTCCAAGAGACTCCCAGCCTCCCAGAAGGCCTCATCTGCGCCAGGTGCAGAGCTGCAGCTCCTTAGGGACTGGGTTAGGGAACTGGAACAGCAGCTCGATTATCTTCATCTGGTCAGGGAAAATGAAGAGGTGACAGAGAAGAGCTATAGACAAGTAGTCACACCGGGGCCTCAGGAGACAGATAAGTGGGTAACAGTCAGGAGAGGGAAGGGCAAGAGTCAGATACTACAGAGTACCCCTGTGGCTGTCCCCCTTAACAAAAAACTACTCCTGTTTGAGTACTGTTGGGGGGGGGACAGCCTACCTGGGGGAAGCATCAGTGGCCACACTTCTGGCACAGAGTCTGGCCCTGTGGCAGAAGGGTAGGGAGAAGAAGAAGGCAGCAGAAATAGGGGACTCTATAGTTAGGGGGTCAGACAAGTGATTCTGTGGATGCAGGAAAGATAAACCGATGGTTGATTGTCTTCCAGGTGCCAGGGTCCGGGATGTTTCTGATCTCCTGAAGATATCCTGAAGTGGGAAGGTGAGCAGCCAGAGGTCATGGTACATGTTGGTACCAACGACATAGATAGGGAAAAGGAGGAGGTCCTGAAAACAGACTACAGGGAGTTAGGAAGGAAATTGAGAACCAGGACCTCAAAGGTAGTAATCTTGGGATTACTGCCTGTGTTACATGACAGTGAGTATAGGAATAGAGTGAGGTGGAGGATAAATGCGTGGCTGAGGGATTGGAGCAGGGGGCAGAGATTCAGATTTCTGGATCATTGGGACCTCTTTTGGGGCAGGCATGACCTGTACAAAAAGGACAGGTTGCACTTGAATCCAAGGGGGACCAATATCCTGGCGGGGAGAGTTTAAACTAGAATTGCTGAGGGGCAGGAACTGAACTGAAGAGACAGAGGAAGGGGTTGTTGACTCACAACTAGAGAAAACTTGGAGACAGGGCAACAGGGAGGATAGCAGGTGACAGAGAAGGGATATGCTCAGACCAGTGGTTTGAGATGTATCTATTTTAATGCAAGAAGCATCATGAACAAAGTGAATGAGCTTAGAGTGTGGATCAGTACTTGGAGCTATGATGTTGTGGCCATTACAGAGACTTGGATGGCTCAGGGGCAGGAATGGCTACTGAGAGTGCTGGGCTTTAGCTGTTTCAGAAAGGACAGGGAAAGAGGCAAAACAGGTGGGGGCATGGCAGTGTTCATCAGAGATAGTGTCACAACTTCAGAAAAGAAGGAAGACATGGAGGATTTGTCTACTGAGTTTCTGTGGGTGGAAGTTAGAAACAGGAATGGGTCAATTACTGTACTGGGTGTTTTTTATAGGCCACCCAAAAGTAACAGGGACACTGAGGAGCAGATAGGGAGACAAATTCTGGAAAGGTGTAATACTAAACACGAGGAAATCTGCAGGTGCTGGAAATTCAAACAACAACACACACAAAATACTGGTGGAACACAGCAGGCCAGGCAGCATCTGTAGGGAGAAGCGCTGTCGACGTTTCAGGCCGAGACCCTTTGTCAGGACTAACCAAAAGGAAAGATAGTAAGAGATTTGAAAGTAGTGGGGGGAGGGGGAAATGCGAAATGATAGGAGAAGACCGGAGGGGGTGGGATGAAGCTAAGAGCTGGAAAAGTGATTGGCGAAAGTGATACAGAGCTGGAGAAGGGAAAGGATCATGGGACGGGAGGCCTTGGGAGAAAGAAAGGATGGGGGGGGGGAACACCAGAGGTAGATGGAGAACAGGCAAACAACTAAATATGTCAGGGATGGGGTAAGAAGGGGAGGAGGGACATTAACGGAAGTTAGAGAAGTCAATGTTCATGCCATCAGGTTGGAGGCTACCCAGCCGGTATATAAGGTGTTGTTCCTCCAACCTGAGTTAGGATTCATTTTGACAATAGGGGAGGCCATGGATAAACATATCGGAATGGGAATGGGGCGTGGAATTAAAATGTGTGGCCACTGGGAGATCCTGCTAAGTGTGTATGGATCCTGCTAATAGGGTTGTCGTGGTGGGAGATTTTAATTTCCCAAATATTGAGTTGCATCTCCTTAGATCGAGGGGTTTAGATGGGGTGGAGTTTGTAAGATGTGTTCTAGAAGGTTTCCTAACATTCTATGTAGATAAGCCTACAAGAGGAGAAGCTGTACTTGATCTGATATTGGGAAATGAACCTGGTCAGGTCTCTCAGTGGGAAAGCACTATGGAGATAGTGATCACAATTCTATCTCCTTTACAATAGCATTGGAGAGGGATAGGAACAGGCAAGAAAGCGTTTAATTGGAATAAGGGGAAATATGAAGCCATCAGGCAGGAACTTGGAAGCATAAATTGGGAACAGATGTTCTCAGGGAAATGTATGGCAGAAATGTGGCAAATGTTGGGAGATATTTGCATGGTAATCTACATGATCCAATGAGACAGGGAAAGTATGGTAGGGTACAGGAACCGTGGTGTACAAAGACCGTTAAAAATCTAGACAAGAAGAAAAGCTTACATAAGATTCAAAAAACTGGGTAATGTTAGAAATCTAGAAAATTATAAGGCTAGCAGGAAGGAGTTAAGAATGAAATTAGGAGAGCCAGAAGAGGCCATGAGAGGCCCTGGCAAGCAGGATTAAGGAAAACCCCCAAGGCAAGTATGTGAAGAGCAAGAGGATAAGATGTAAGAGAATAGGACCAATCAAGTGTGTCAGTGGAAAAGTGAGTATGGAACCGGAGGAGAAAGCAGAGGTGCTCAATGAGTACTTTGTTTCAGTATTCACTATGGAATAGGAACTTGGCAATTGTAGGGATGACTTAGAGCAGACTGAGAAGCTTGAATATATAGACATTAAGAAAGAGGATGCGCTGGAACTTTTGGAAAGCATCAAGTTGGATAAGTCTCTGGGATCAGATGAGATACACCCCAGGCTTCTGTGGGAGGCGAGGGAGGAGATTGCTGAGCCTCTGGCGATGATCTTTGCATCAGCAATGGAGACAGGAGAGGTTCCGGAGGATTGGATGGTTGCAGATGTTCCCTTATTCAAGAAAGGGAGTAGAGATAGCCCAGGAAATTATAAACCAGTGAGTCTTTCTTCACTGTTTGGTGAATTGATGGAAAAGATCCTGAGAGGCAGGATTTATGAACATTTGGAGAGGCATAATATGATTAGAAATAGTCAACATGGCTTTGTCAAAGGCACGTCGTGCCTTACGAGCCCGATTGAATTTTTGAAGATGTGACTAAACACATTGATGAAGGTTGAGCAGTAGATGTAGTGTATATGGATTTCAGCAAGGCATTTGATAAGGTACCACATTCATAATATAATGGGCATCTGTTAGTCTCGGGAGACCATGGATTTGCGCTTGGTAAGTTTCCAGGGCGCAGTCCTGGGCAGGGTTGTATGGGAGACCAGCAGTTGCCCATGCTGCAAGTTTCCTTTCTCCATGCCACCTTACCAGAAGGGCAAGGGCCAATACGGCTTAGCACCAGTGTCGTCACAGAGCAATGTGTGGTTAAATGCCTTGCTCAAGGACACAACATGCTGCCTTAGTTGAGATTTGAATCAGCAACCGTCAGATCACTAGACCAACGCCTTAAACACTTGGCCACGTGCCAACACACCGTGCAAGGCTTATTGAGAAAGTAAAGAGGCATGAGATCCAAGGGGACCTTGCTTTGTGGATCCAAGTTTTGGCTTGCTCGCAGAAGGCAAAGAATGGTTGTAGATGGGTCATATTCTGCATGGAGGCTGGTGACCAGTGGTGTGCCTCAGGGATCTGTTCTGCGACCCCTTCTCTTAGTGATTTTTATAAATGACCTGGATGAGGAAGTGGAGGGATGGGTTAGTAAGTTTCAATGGAGGATTCAATGAGATCCCCACACATTCCTCTAAATTCCAGTGAGTACAGGCCCAGAGCTGCCAAATGCTCCTTGTATGTTAATCCTTGCATTCCTGGAATCATCCTCTTTAACCTCCTCTGGACTTCCTCCAACGACAACACATCCTTTCTGAGATATGGGCCCAAAACTATTGACAATACTCCAAGTGCAGCCTCATTAGTGTCTTGTGAAGGCTCAGTATTATTTCCTTGCTTTTATATTCTATTTCCCTTGAAATAAATGCCAACATTGCATTTGCCTTCTTTACCACAAACTCAACCTATAAATTAACCTTCTGGGAGTATTGCATGAGGACTCCTCAGTCCCTCTGATGTTTGAACCTTCTCCTCATTTAAATAATAGTTTGCACTGTTGTTCCTTTTACCAAAATGCATTATCATACATTTTCTAACACTGTATTACATTTGTCAATCTTTTGTCCATTCTTCCAATTTGTCTAAGTCTTGCTCCAATTACATTGCTTCCTCAGCACCACTTACCCCTGCACCTATCAACTGCAAACTTTGCCACAAAGGCATTAAATCCATTATCTATATCATTGACAAAAAATATGAAAATCAGCACTCCCAATACTGACCCCTGAGGAATACCGCTTGTCACTGGCAGCCAACCAGAAATTTTATTGCCACTCGCTACTTCCTGCCTGTCAGCAATTCCACTATCCATGCCAATATCTTTCCTGTAATGCCATAGGATTTTACCTTGTTAAGCAGCCTCATGTGTGGCACCTTATCAAACACCTTGTGAAGATCCAAGTAAATGACATCAACTATTCTGCTTTGTCCACCCTGCTTGTTACTTCCTCAAAGAACTCTAACAGATTTGTCAGGCAAGATTTCCCTTTACAGAAACCATGCTGACTTGGACTTATTTTATCATTAGTCTCCAAGCACCCCAAAACCTCATCCTTGATATAGACTTTAACACTTTCCCAACCATTGAATAAACAATAGACAATAGGTGCAGAAGTAAACCATTCGGCCCTTCGAGCCTGCAATGCCATTTTGAGATCATGGCTGATCAATTACTATCAATACCCTGTTCCTGCCTTGTCCCCATATCCCTTGATGCCCCTATCCATAAGATACCTATCTAGCTCCTTCTTGAAAGCATCCAGAGAATTGGCCTCCACTACCTTACGAGGCAGTGCATTCCAGACCCCCACAACTCTCTGGGAGACTAACTGAAGTAGGCTAACTGGCTTCAAATGTCGAAAGGCATGGACAGAGTGGATGTGGCAAAGTCGTTTCCCATGGTGGGGGAGTCTAGTACAAGAGGGCATGATTTAAGGATTGATGGGCGCCCATTCAGAACAGAGATGCAAAGAAATTTTTTTAACCAGAGGGTGGTGAATCTGTGGAATTTGTTACCACGGGCGGCAGTGGAGGCCAAGTCATTGGTGTATTTAAGGCAGAGATTGATAGGTATCTGAGTAGCCAGGGCATCAAAGGTTATGGTGAGAAGACAGGGGAGTGGCACTAAATGGGATAATGAATCAGCTCATGATGGAATGGCAGAGCAGACTCAATGGGCCAAATGGCCAACTTCTGTTCCTTTGTCTTATGGTCTTATAGTCTTATAATTTCCCTTCTTTACCCATCCTCTCTTCTTAAAGAGTGGAGTGATATTTGCAATCTTCCAGTCCTCCAGGACCATGCCAGAATCAAGGGATTCTTGAAAGATCAAGACCACTGCATCCATTATCTCTTCAGCAACTTTTCTCAGGACTCTGGAATGTAGTCCTCCTGGCCCAGGTGACTTACCCACCTTAAGACCTTTCAGTTTGCCTTGCACATTTTCCTTTGTAATAGCAATGGCACTCACTCCTGCACCGTGACACTCACAGACCCCTGGCACACTGCAAGGGTCTTCCACAGTGAAGACTTATGCAAGGTACCTATGACAGCAGAACAGTAATGACTTTGAATTTCTGAGAAAAATTTGGAAGGTGCAGGGCACAGGATAGATACTTCCCAAAGAAGTGGTATTGAAAGGCAGGATAGCGCAACCGTGGCTGACAAGGGAAGTCAAAAACAACATAAAAGCAAAAGAAATGACATATAATAGAGCAAACATTAGTGGAAATGAGAAGATTGGGAAGCTTTTAAAAACCAACAGAAGGCAACAAAAAAAATCTATAAGGTGGGGAGAAAATGAACTATGAAGGTAAAATAGCCAATAGTAAAGTGGATCCCAAAAGTTTATTTTCATAGATGTGAAGAATAAATGAGAAGTGTGAGTGGATATTGGACTGATGGAAAGGGGCACTGGATAACTAGTAAAGGCAGACAAGGAAATGATGGACGAACTAAATCTTAAGTATTTTGCATATGCTTTCACTGTGGAAGACACGAGCAGTATGCCAGATGTTCGAGAGTGTCAAGGACAGAAGTGAGTGAAGTTGACATTACTCGGTAGAAGGTGCTTTGGGAATCTGAAAGGTCTGATGGGAGATAAGTCACCTGGAACTGATGGTATACACCCCAAGATTCCTAAAGAGGTGGCTGAAGAGATTGTGGAGTTATTAATAATGATATTGCAAGCATCAATAGATTCTGGCATGGTTCCAGAGGAATGGTAAATTGCAAATGTTATTTCACTTTGAGAATGGAGAGAGGCAGAAGAAAATAAATTACAGGCCAGTTAGCCTGATCTCAGTTGGGAAGGTGTTGGAGTCAGTTGGTAAGGATAAGGTTTTATGATACTTGGAGGCACAAGATAAAATAGGCCAAAATCTGTATGGTTTCCTGAGGGAAAATCATGCCTGACAAATCTGTTGGAATTCTTTGAAGAACTTCAAGCAGGATATAAAAAAGAGAACCAGTGGAGTTGTGTACTTGGATTTTCCGAAGAACTTTGACAAAGAGCCACACATGAGTCTACTTTGCAAGATGAAAGAGCTCATAGGAAAAATACTAGCATAGATACAGGATTGGCTGATTGACAAGAGGCAAAGAGTGGGAATAAAGGTAGGTTGGCTGCCTGTGACAAGTTGTGTTCCACAGCAGTCTGTGTTTGGACAGTTTCTTTTTACATTGTATGTCATTGACTTGGATGAAAGAATTGATGGCTTTGTGGCCAGGTTTGTGGACAATATGAAGATAGGTTGTGGGACAGGTAGTATTGAGGAAACAGGGTGTCTGCAGAAGAATTTAGACAGATTGGGAGAACGTGCAAAGAAGTGGCAGATGGAATAGTGTCAGGAACTGTGGTCATGCACTTTGGTAGAAGGAACAGTAGTGTAGACTATTTTCTAAATGGAGAGAAATACAAAAATCTGAGGTGCAAAGGATTTGGGACTCCTTTTGCAGGATTCCCTAAAGGTTAATTTGCAGGTTCAAAGATTAAAAGATTCATTTATTATCAAAGTATACAATCATGAAATTCTTTTTCTCCAGTAGCCATGAAACAAAGAAAGAAGAAAAGCAGCACAATCATTAACCCCCAAATTGCTCTCCCCCCACAAAAAATGAACAAAAATGGAACAAACATATTGTCCCACAAATTCCCCTTCCCCCCACACAAAAAACTGAGAAAGATCAGGTGAAAAACACAACACAAAAAAAAACCCATCAGACTGAAAAAAAGTCTACACTTCAAGTCCTCATCCAAAAAGCTAAAAACCATAGAACATTACAGCACAGTACAGACCCTTCAGCCCTTCATGTTGTGCCAACCCATATAATCCTTAAAAAAGGTACTAAACCCACAGTACTCAGAATGGCAGTGCAGACTCGATGGGCCGAATGGTCTACTTCTGCACCTATTGTCTACTCCATAACCCTCTCTTTTTCTTTCATTCATGTGCCTGTCCAAGAGGCTCTTAAATACCCCTAATGTTTTAGCCTCCACCACCATCCCTGGCAAGTCATTCCAGGCACTCATAACCCTCTGTTTTAAAAACTTACCCCTGATGTCTCCCCTAAACTTCCCTCCCTTAATTTTGTACATATACCCTCTGGTGTTTGCTATTGGTGCCCTGGGAAACAGGCACTGACTATCCACCCTATCTATGCCTCTCATAATCTTGTAGACCTCTATCAAGTCCCCTCTCATTCTTCTACGCTCCAAAGAGAAAAGTCCCAGCTCTGCTAACCTTGCTTCATATGACTTGTTCTCCAATCCAGGCAACATCCTGGTAAGAATACATACGCAACAGTGGAAGAACTCAGCAGGTCAGGCAGCATCCGTGAGAAAAGTGTAGCCAACGTTTCAGGCCAAGACCCTTCATCAGGAATGGGGGGGAAGAGAGAGCTGAAGCCCAGTAATAGAGATAGGGGAGGGGGTAGGGCCTAGAGGCACCAGGTGGAAAATCAATCAGAGGAAAGATAAAGGGGAGAGGGGGATGGGATAAGCATGAAAGAACTGTAGAGATAAAGAAGCAGAAAGTTGAAAGGGGAGAGAGGCAGAGAGGGACCTGGGATAGGGGAAGGGGGAGGGGGGGAATTACCAGAAATTGGAGAATTCAGTGTTCATACCACCAGTTTGGAGGCTACCCAGACGGTATATGAGGTGTTGCTCCTCCAAGCTGAGTTTGGCCTTATCATGGCAGTAGAGGATGCCATGTATGGACATATCTCGATGGGAATGAGAGGCAGAGTTGAAGTGGGTGGCAACCAGGAGGTCCTGTCTATTGTGACGAATGGAGCGTAGGTGCTCAACGAAGCGGTCCCCCAATCTGCGTCGGCTTCATCGATGTAGAGGAGGCCACACCGGGTGCACCGGATGCAATAGACAATTCCAGCAGGTGAAGTGTTGCCTCACCTGAAAGGACTGTCTGGGGCCCAGAATGGTGGTAAGGGGAGAGGTGTGGGAACACGTGTAGCATTTGCACTTGCAGGGTTAAGTGCCAGGTGGGAGTTCTGTGGGGAGGGACGTGTGGACCAGGTAGTCATGGAGGGAATGATCCCTGTGAAAAGCTGAGAGAGGTAGGGAGGGAAAGATGTGGTTGGTCATGGGGTCCTGTTGAAGGTGGCGGAAGTTGCGGAGGATTATATGCTTGATCCAGAGGCTGGTGGGGTGGTAGGTGAGGACAAGGGGAACCCTGTCCCTGTTGTGGTGACGGGAGGATGGGTTAAGGGCTGCAGTACAGGAAACATAGAAAATAGGTGCAGGAGCAGGCCATTCGGCCCTTTGAGCCTGGACCGCCATTCAGTATGATCATGGCTGATCATCCAACTCAGAACCCTGTACCTGCTTTCTCTCCATACCCCCGATCCCTTTAGCCACAAGGGCCATATCTAACCTTCTCTTAAATATAGCCAATGAACTGGCCTCAACTGTTTCCTGTGGCAGAGAATTCCACAGATTCACTACTCTCTGTGTGAAGAAGCTTTTCCTCATTTCAGTCCTAAAAGGCTTCCCCTTTATCCTTAAACTGTGACCCCTCATTCTGGACTTCCCCAACATCGGAAACAATCTTCCTGCATCTAGCCTGTCCAATCCCTTTAGAATTTTATATGATTCAATAAGATCCCCCCTCGATCTTCTAAATTCCAGTAAGTATAAACCGAGTTGACCCAGTCTTTCTTCATATGAAAGTCCTGCCATCCCAGGAATCAATCTGGTGAACCTTCTCTGTACTCCCTCTATGGCAAGAATGTCTTCCCTCAGATTAGGGGACCAAAACTGCACACAATACTGTATGTGCAGTCTCACCAAGGCCTTGTACAACTGCAATAGAACCTCCCTGCTCCTGTACTCAATTCCTTTTGCTATGAATGCCAACATACCATTTGCCTTTTTCACCGCCTGCTGTACCTGCATGCCCACCTTCAATGACTGGTGTACAATGACACTTCCCCTTTTCCTAATTGGCCACCGTTTAGATAATAATCTCTTTTCCTGTTCTTGCAACCAAAGTGGATAACCTCATCTTTATCCACATTAAATTGCATCTGCCATGAATTTGCCCACTCTCCTAACCTATCCAAGTCACCCTGCATCCTTTTAGCATCCTCCTCACGGCTAACGCTGCCGCCCAGCTTCGTGTCATCTGCAAACTTGGAGATGCTGCATTTAATTCCCTCGACTAAATCATTACTATATATTGTAAACAAGTGGGGTCCCAGCACTGAGCCTTGCGGTACCCCCCTAGTCACTGCCTGCCATTCTGAAAAGGTCCTGTTTACTCCCACTCTTTGCTTCCTGTCTGCCAACCAATTCTCTATCCACATCAATACCATACCCCCAATACTGTGTGCTTTAAGTTTGCACACTAATCTCCTGTGTGGGACCTTGTCAAAAGCCTTTTGAAAATCTAAATATACCACATCCACTGGCTCTCCCCATCTACTCTATTAGTTACATCTTCAAAAAATTCTATAAGATTCGTCAGACATGATTTTCCTTTCACAAATCCATGCTGACTATGTCCGATGATTTCACCTCTTTCCAAACGTACTGTTATCACATCTTTGACTCTAGCATTTTACCCACCACCAATGTCAGACTAACTGGTCTATAATTCCCCGGTTTCTCTCTCCCTCCTTTTTTAAAAAAGTGGGGTTACATTAGCCACCCCCCCAATCCTCAGGAACTAATCCAGAATCTAAGGAGTTTTGAAAAATTATCACTAATGCATCCACTGTTTCATGAGCTACTTCCTTAAGCACTCTGGGATGCAGACCATCTGGCCCTGGGGATTTATCTGCCTTTAATCCCTTCAATTTACCTAACACCACTTCCCTACCAACATGTATTTCCCTCAGTTCCTCCATCTCACTAGACCCTCGGTCCCCCACTATTTCCAGAAGATTATTTATGTCCTCCTTAGTGAAGACAGAACCAAAGTAGTTATTCCATTGGTCTGCCGTGTCCTTGTTCCCTATGATCAATTCACCTGTTTCTGACTGTAAGGGACCTACATTTGTCTTGACCAATCTTTTTCTTTTCACATATCTATAAAAGCTTTTACAGTCAGTTTTTATGTTCCCTGCCAGCTTTCTCTCATAATCTTTTTTCCCTTTCCTAATTAAGCCCTTTGTCCTCCTCTGCTGGTCTCTGAATTTCTCCCAGTCCTCAGGTGTGTCGCTTTTTTTTTGCTAATTTATATGTTTCTTCTTGGGACTTGATACTATCCCTAATTTCCCTTGTCAGCCACGGGTGCACTACCTTCCCTGGTTTATTCTTTTGCCAAACTGGGATGAACAATTGTTGTAGTTCATCCATGTGATCTTTAAAAGCTTGCCATTGCATATCCACCGTCAACCCGTTAAGTATCATTTGCCGGTCTATCTTAGCTAATTCACATCTCATACCTTCAAAGTTACCCTTCTTTAAGTTCAGAACCTTTGTTTCTGAATTAACTATGTCACTCTCCATCTTAATGAAGAATTCCACCATATTACGGTCACTGTTACCCAAGGGGCCTCGCACGACAAGATTGCTAACTAACCCTTCCTCATTGCTCAATACCCAATCTAGAATGGCCTGCTCTCTAGTTGGTTCCTCGACATGTTGGTTCAGAAAACCATCCCGCATACATTCCAAGAAATCTTCTTCCTCAACACCCTTACCAATTTGATTCACCCAATCTATATGTAGATTGAAGTCACCCATTATAACTACTGTTCCATTATTGCAGGCATTTCTAATTTCCTGTTTAATGCCATCCCCAACCTCACTACTACTGTTAGGTGGCCGGTACACAACTCCCACCAGTGTTTTCTGCCCCTTAGTGTTATGCAGCTCTACCCAAATCGATTCCACATCCTCCAGGCTAATGTCCTTCCTTTCTATTGCGTTAATCCCCTCTCTAACCAGCAACGCTATCCCACCTCCTTTTCTTTCCTGTCTATCCTTCCTGAATTTTGATTATCCCTGGATGTTGAGCTCCCATCCTTGGTCACCCTGGAGCCATGTCTCTGTGATCCCAACTATATCATATTCATTAATGACTATCTGCACATTCAATTAATCCACCTTGTTACGAATGCTCCTCGCATTGACACACAAAGCCTTCAGGCTTGTTTTTACAACACTCTTAGCCCTTATACAATTATGTTGAAAAGTGGCTCTTTTTGCTTTTTGCCCTGGATTTGCCTGCCTGCCACTTTTACTTTACACCTTACTACTTATTGCATCTACCCTCATTTTACACCCCTCTGTCTCTCTGCACTTGTTCCCATCCCCCTGTCACATTAGCTTAAAGCCTCCTGAACAGCATTAGCAAACACTCCCCCTAGGACATTGGTTCCCATCCAGCCCAGGTGCAGACCATTCTGTTTGTACCGGTCCCACCTCCCCCAGAACTGGTTCCAATGCCCCAGGAATTTGAAACCCTCCCCCTTGCACCATTTTTCAAGCCACATATTCATCTGAAATATCCTCCTATTTCTACTCTGACTGGCACGTGGCACTGGTAGTAATCCAGAGATTATTACCTTTGTGGTCCTACTTTTTAGTTTATCTCCTAACTCCCTAAATTCACCTTGTAGGACCTCATCCCATTTTTTACCTATATAGTTGGTACCTATGTGCACCACAACCACTGGCTGTTCACCCTCCCATTCCAGAATGTCCTGCAGCCGCTCAGAGACATCCTTGACCCTTGCACCAGGGAGGCAACATACCATCCTGGAGTCTCATTTACGGCCGCAGAAATGCCTGTCTATTCCCCTTACAATCAAATCCTCTATCACTATAGCTCTCCCATTCCTTTCCCTTCCCTCCTGTGCCACAGAGCCACCCATGGTGCCATGAACTCGGCTCCTGCTACCTTCCCCGATGAGACATCTCCCCCAACAGTATCCAAAACAGTATATTTGTTTAGCAGGGAGATGACCCAGGGGACTTCTGCACTACCTGCCTATTGCTACGCTGTCTAGTGGCCACCCCTTCCCTTTCTGCCTGTGTAGCCTTGTGTACTGTGTAGGAAGTGGAGGAGATACGGGTGAGGGCATCTTTGATGATGCCAGAAGGGAAACCACAATCCTGAAAGAAAGAGGACATTTGAGAAGTCCTGGAATGGAAAGCTTCATCCTGAGAGCAGATGAGGCGGAGACGGAGGAACTGGGAATAGGGAATGGCATTTTTGCATTGGGCAGGGTGGGAAGAGGTATAGTCAAGATAGTTACAGGAGTCAGTGGGTTTGTAGAAAATGTCAGTGGATAGTCTGTCTCCAGAGATTGAGACCAAGAGATCAAGAAAGGGGAGAGATGTGTCCGAGATGGAGTGAATTTAAGGGTAGGGTGAAAATCCTGGTAGATTTCCTCTACACCCTCTCCATAGCTTCCACATCCTTCCTATAATGAGGTGACCAGGATTGAACACAGTACTCTAGGTGTGGTCTCACCAGAGATTTGTAGAGTTGCAACATGACCTCTCTACTCTTGTACTCAATCCCTCTATTAATGAAGCCTAGCATCCCATAGGCCTTCTTAACCACCCTATCAACCTGCACAGCAACCTTGAGGGATGTGTGGATTTGAACCCCAAGGTCCCTTTGTTCATCCACACTCTTAAGTAACTGACCATTAATCCTATACTCAGTCTTCTGGTTTGTCCTTCCAAAATGCATCGCCTCACACTTATCTGAATTGAACTCCATCTGCCATTTTTCTGCCCAACTCTGCAGCCTGTCTATATCCTCTTGTAACCTTTGACAACCTGCAGCTCCATCCATAACTCCTCCAATCTTCGTGTAATCCACAAACTTACCCATCCTTCCGCCTCTACATCCAGGTCATTTATAAAAATCACAAATAGCAGGGATCCCAGGACAGATCATTGCAGCACTCCACTAGTCACTGACCTCCAGGCAGAATACTTTCCTTCCACAACTACCCTCTGCTTTCTTCCTTTAAGCCAATTTTTTATCCAAACAGCCAAGGTTCCACTTATCCCATGCCGCATGACTTTCTGGATGAGTCTCTCATGAGGGACCTTGTCAGATGCCTTGTCAAATGGTCCATCCACTGCCCTCCCTCATCCACATCCACTGCCCTCCCTCATCAATTTCTTTTGTTACCTCTTCAAAACACTCAATCAGGCTTGTGAGACACAATCTTCCCTTCACAAAGCCATGTTGACTATCCATGAGTAGACTGTACTTCTCCAAATGCTCATAGATCTTATCCTTAAGAATCCTTTCCAGACCACCAACGTAAGACTCACCAGTCTATAGTTCCCAGGTTTCTCCCTATTACCTTTTTTAAACAAAGGAACTAAATTTACCATTCTCCAGTCCTCCGGCACTTCCCCTGTAGCCAAAAAGGATTCAAAGATCATAGCTAATGCTCCAGTGATCTCATCTCTCAATTCCCACAACAACCTGGGGTGTATCACATCCGGCCTTGGGGATTTATCAATCTTGATGTTTTTAAGAAGATCCAGCACTTCTTCTAACATAATCTCCACATTGTCCAACACACAGGCCTGCTCTATTTCAACCTCATCCTGATCAAGATCCTTTTCACTTGTGAATACTGAAGCAAAGTATTCATTTAGGACCTCCCCAACCTCCTCCGCCTCCAGGCACATGTTGCCCTCTTTATCCTTTAGCAGTCCCACCTTCATTCTCGTCATCTTCCTGTTCTTCACATACGCATAGAACGCCTTGGAGTTCTCCTCAATCCTACATGCCACGGCCTTCTCCTGCCCCCTTTGAGCTCTTCTAAGTCCTTTATTTAGCTCCTTCCTAGCTACCCTATATTTCTCATACGTCCTACGTATGAGACCCTCCTACGTCCTGCTTCTTATCTCTAACATATGCTTCCTTTTTCCTCTTGACGAGTTGCCTCACCATTTTTTCCTTGCCTCAGTAGGACAAACCTATCCTGAACCCAGCTCAAGTGTCTCTAAACTTCTCCCACATTACTTCAGTGTCTTCCCCTTTGAACGTCTGTTTCCAATTTACTCATGCTAGTTCCTGCCTCCTCCCTTAAAAGTTAGCCCTTCCCCAGTTAAGCACTTTACCATTTCGTCTGATTTTATCCCTTTCCATAGCTATGCTGAAGCTAAGGGAGTTGTGGTCATTCTCACCAAAATGCTCCCCCACGAAGGGGTCTGTCACCTGACCAGGTTCATATAATCATATAACAATTACAGCACAAAAACAGGCTATCTCGGCCCTTCTAGTCCATGCTGAACACTTACTCTCACCTAGTCCCACTGGTCTGCACTCGACCTATAACCCTCCATTCCTTTCCTGTCCATATACCTATCCAATTTTAGTTTAAATGACAATACCGAACTGCCTCTACCACTTCTACTGGAAGCTTGTTCCACACAGCTACCACTTTCTGAGTAAAGAAATTCCCCCTCATGTTACACTTAAACTTTTGCCCCCTAACTCTCAACTCATGTCCTCGTTTGAATCTCCCCTACTCTCAATGGAAAAAGCCTATCCATGTCATCTCTATCTATCCCCCTCATAATTTTAAATAACTCTATCAAGTCCCCCCTCAAACTTCTACGCTCCAAAGAATAAAGACCTAACTTGTTCAACCTTTCCCTGTAACACAGGTGCTGAAACCCAGGTAACATTCTAGTAAATCTTCTCTGTACTCTCTCTATTTTGTTGACATCTTTCCTATAATTCGGTGACCAGAACTGCACACAATACTCAGAACTAGATCCAGTATAGCCTCTCCTCTTGTTGGCCAGACCACATATTGTGTCAGGAACCCTTCTTGAACACACCTGACAAATTCAGCCCCATCTATCCCCCTTGCACTCAGGAGGTGCCAGTCAATATGAGGGAAGTTGAAATCACCCATAACTGCTACCCTGTATTTTGTGCACCATTCTAAAATCTGCTAACTTATCTGCTCCTCGGTGTCCTGAGGGCTATTTGGGGGCCTATAGACTACTCCCAGCAGTGATTGATCCCTTCCTATTTCTGACTTCCACCCAGACCGACTCAGTGGGCACTCCCTCTGCAGCGTCCTCCTTTTCTATAGCCAAGATACCATCCCTGACCAGCAATGCCACTCCCCCCACCTGCCTTTTCCACCTCCCATCCTATTCCTTTTAAACCACCTGAACCCCGGGACTTGCATCATCCAATTCTGCCCTTCCTCCAATCAAGTTTCAGTAATGGCCACAACATCGTAGTTCCACGTACTAATCCATGCTCTAAGTTCATCCTCCTTGTTCCTAATACTCCTAGCATTGAAATAGACACATTTAAACCCCTTTAATTGGCTACAATTATGCTCTGCCCCTTGCCTGTCCTTCCTCATCAACTCAGAACTCTTAGCATCATGGCCTTGTCCTTCCACCTTAATCCCTGCACTCACATTCTGATTCCCCCCCCCCGCCAAACTAGTTTAAACCCTTCCCAACAGCTCTATCTAACCTGCCCGCCAGGATATTGGTCCCCCGGGATTCAAGTGCAACCCGTCCTTTTTGTACAGGTCACACCTGCTCCAAAAGAGGTCCCAATGATCCAGAAATCTGAATCCCCGCCCTCTGCTCCATTCCTTCAGCCACGCATTTATCCTCCACCTCATTCTATTCCTATTCTCAGTGTCGCGTGGCACAGGCAGTAATCCCAAGATTACTACATTTGATCTGCTTTTCAATTTCCTTCCTAACTCCCTGTAGTCTTCTTTCAGGACCTCTTCCCTTTTCCTACCTATGTCATTGGTACCAATATATACCACGACCTCTGGCTGTTCTCCCTCCCACCGGAGGATATCTTGGACGTGATCAGAAACATTCCGGACCCTGGCAACTGAGAGGTAAACTACCATCTGAGTTTCTTTCCTGCGTCCACAGAATTGCCTGTCTGACCCCCTGACTATAGAGTCCCCTATCACTACTGCCTTCCTCTTCCTTTCCCTACCCTTCTGAGCCACAGGGCCAGACTCTGTCGCTTCCCCCAGGTAGGCTGTCCCTCCCAACAGTACTCAAACAGGATCTCCCACATCTGACACCGAACACAGAAAACCGACCTCACACACATACTACTTCCTTTTGCAATCAACAACTGCCTCACCTCGCCCCGTTACCACCAAAGCCCGTTGAGCCAAAGCCCTTTCACTCTGCTGCCTCTCACTCCGCTGCCCGCTGGATATGGCTGCCTTTTGTAAACTGTTCGCGCTCAACTGTCTGACGTCACGCGCCTGCGCAGTCTGGCCTCTCTCTTCCCCCAAGAACTCAAAATGTCTTCCTGCTGGAAGTCCTTAGGTGCTCTCCCACTGCCTTCTTGATTCCAAATCTGAGCATTATTCACCCTCTCTTTAACAGAGCAACCTCACCAGCAATAAAAAGCAATCTCCCTCTCCACATCAGAGCGATCTCACTTGTGATAAAAAGGCAGTCTCCCCTCTCTGTAGCAGAGTGATTCCCCCAGTGATAAAAAGGTAGGCAGCCTGTGTTTCAATCTCCCTCATCACTCTAAACAATAGGAGCTTTAATCGGTGGTAAGTAAAGCAAATGCAAAGTTAGCACTGATTTTGAGAGGACTAGAATATAAAAGCAACAATGTAATACTAAGGCTTTATAAAGCACTGGTGAGGCCTCACTTTAAGTATTGTGAGTAGTTTTGAGTCCCTTTTCTAAGGAAGTGTGTGTTGACCTGGGAGAGAGTTCAGAGGAGTATCAAGAGAATGATTCCAAGAGTGAAAGGGCTACCGTATGATGAGTGTAGATGGCTCTGGGCCTGTACACACTGGAATTCTGAAGTATGGGAGGGGGGGGGGATCTCATTGAAACCTGTCAAATGTTGAAAGGCCTAGACAGAGTGGATGTGGAGAGGATTTTTCCTATAGTGGATAAATCTACTCTGGCTAAAAGAATTCCTCCTTTCCTCTGTTCTAAAAGATCACCCCTCAATTCTGAGACTGTGCCCTCTAGTTCTGGATACTGCCACAATAGGAAACAATACCTCCATCTAGTCATTTCAACATTTGGAAGGTTTCAATGAGATCCCCCCCCCCCCCCCACCCACATTCTTCCAAATTCTAGTGAGTACAGGCCCAAAGCTGCTTTCATGCTCCTCATTTCTTAACCCCTTCATTCCGAGAATCATTCTCAATAACCTCCTCTGGACTTTCTCCAATGATAACACATCCTTTCTGAGATATGGGGCTCAAAACTGTTGACAATTCTCAAAGGTTTCAAAGGTACATTTAATGTCAGAGAAATATTGTATATAATATACATCCAGATGTTGCCCAATGCTCAATGGCTTAGTGATGTGTCCTGTTCAGTCCTTGAAAAGATTCATTATTCACTTCTCAATTCTGACATAAAATTTCATAAGGTGTGGTGACATTTTCTTGAATACTTTCATAACTCCTCTTTAGATTAAGTTTATTCTTTATTTTATACTATAATCCCTTATCTCCAGCTTTTTATTTCCTGTAAGTTTTACGGGTTTTTTTGATGTGAATTACATTATAGTTTTGGTAGTAGGCATTATATTTTCTTTTTATATATATATTTACAGCTCTGTGGGGTCGAACACTCCAATTAATTTTTCTTTTACACATTGAAATGGTTGGCCTGGAGTTTTGTAGTGGGAGGGTGGGGAGGATACTAACTTTATATGATTTTATTTTGGGTGCTTTTTCCTTATTGTTACGAATTATATATTAGACACATTTGTTTTGCACTGCATTAATTTTCATTTTGTTGATGGTTTGTTTTGTAGTTGTATTGTAGAAACTCATAAAAAAATTAATAAAAAAATACATCCTGAAATGCTTTTCCTTCACAACCATCCATGAAAACAGAGCAGTGCCCCAAAGAATGAATGACAGTTAAATGTTAGAACCCCAAAGCCCCTCCAGCTCACCCCTCCCATGCAGCAGCAAAGCAACGATCCCCCCTCCCCACTAGCAAAAAAAGCATCTGCACCCGCCATCAAGCACTTACGCGTGCAGCAAAGCATCATTAAAGACACAGTCTTGCAGTATTCCAAAGACTACTCGTTTACCCAGTAATTCGATATACCACAGGCTCTCTCTCTCCCTAATAAGGGGAAAAAGAGATGTCCCTGTTTTACAGCGAGAGGGGAGACATAACAAACAACTCGCTGATTTATAATGTTAAAAGTCTGTTGCATTGCTTTTTCTGAGCTTTGTGCCCAAAGAACTCAGGTCTCTAGGCACATAGCCAGCTTGCTGCTTTTGATTTTCTGTCTCCCACGGCACACCAATTTACTGCAGAAGCATCGACCTCAAGTCCACCCGCCTCCAGAGCCATGAAATCCTGTAACCTTGAAGGCCACATCCTTGGTATATTGAATAGCAGCTAGTTGTGAGACCCCGAGAGCAGGTCTCATTCCTGCAAAGAACCCAATGCAGCCTGACTAGTATCAGCGTAATCTCCTTGCTTTTATATTCTATTCCCCTTGAAATAATTGCCAACATTGCATTTGCCTTCTTTACCACCAGTAAATTAACCTTCTGGGAGTTTTGCATGAGGTCTCCTAAGTCCCTCTGAACCTCTGATGTTTGGGCCTTCTGCCCATTTATATAATAATTTGCACTATTGTTCCTTTTACCAAAATGCCTTATCATACATTTCCCACCAATGTATTCCATCTACCACTTTTTTGCCTGTTCTTCCAATTTTTCTAAGTCCTGCTGCAATCATAATGCTTCCTCAGCACTACCTCCTCCTCCACCTAGCTTTGTATCAACCACAAACTTTGCCACAATGCCATCAATTCCACTCTCTAAATCAATGGCAAGCAATGTAAAAAGTAGCAGTCCCAATACTGATTCCTGAGGAACACCACTAGTCACTGGCAGCCAACCAGAAAAGGCCCTCTTTATTTCCACTCTCTGCCTCCTTTATCCAAGCTAGTATCCTCTATCCAAGCCGGTACCTTTCCTGTAACACCATAGGATTTTATCCTGTTAAGCAGCCTCATGTGTGGCACCTTATCTAATGACTCCTGAAAAATCCAAGTAAATGACATCCACTGCCTCTCCTTTGTCCATCCCGCTTGTTACTTCCGACCTGTGAAACAGTTCCAGTTGAAGTTAGAAACAAGAGAAAATCTGCAATTGCTGGAAATCCAAATAACACACATAAAATGCATGAAGAACCCAGCAGGCCAGCCAACATCTATGAAAAAAAGTACAGTTGACGTTTCAGGCCAAGATCCTTCAGCAAGACTGGAGAAAAAAATGAGGAATCAGAGTAAGCAGGGTGGGGAAGAGAGGAGATGGAGAAAGGTGAAACTGGGAGTTGGGGAGGGGTGAAGTAAAGTGTTGGGAAGTTAATTGCTGAAAGAGATACAGGACTGGAGAAGGAGGAATCTAATAGGAAAGAACAAAAGGTCATGAAAAAAAGAAAAAGGGGGACAAGTACCAGAGGGAGGTGATGAGCAAGCAAGGAGGTAAGGTGAGAGAAGCCTTCCCTATTCCCCATTTTCTTTTCCCTCTCTCACTTTATCTCTCAGGCTCTGATGGTGTAACCTGGTAGGGCTCTAAAAACCTATGTCAAGCAACTGATAGGAGTGTCCAAGGGCATCTTCAATCTCTCACTGCTGCAGTCAGAGATTCCCAGCTGCATCAAAAGGGTGACAATCTTACCAGTACCCAAGAAGAAGAGGGTGAGCTGTCTCAACACTATCACCCAGTGGCACTCACATCTGCTGTCATGAAGTGCTTTGAAAGGTTGGTTGGTCGTAGCTAGAGTCAACTACCTAAATAAGCATTTAGATTCACTGCAATTTGCCTTATCACCACAATCAGTATACAGGAGCTGCCTTCTCACAGGTTCTCCACAAGGAAGTGGTACAGGAGCCTGAAAAACACACTCAGTGCTTCAGGAACAGCTTCTTCCCCTCTGCTATCAAATCTCTGAGTGGACACTGAATCCATGAACAATATCTTATCTCAAGTCAAGTCACTTTTTATTGTCATTTCGACCATAACCGCTAGTACAGTACACAGTAAAAACGAGATGACATTTTTTCAGAACCTGGTGCTACATGAAACAGTACAAAAACTATACTGAACTATGTGAAAACAACACAGAAAGAAAACCACACTAGACTACAGACCTACCCTGGACTGCATAAAGTGCACAGAACAGTGCAGGCATTATAATAAATAATAAACAAGACAATAGGCACAGTAGAGGGCAGTAGATTGGTGTCGGTCCAGGTTCTGGGTATTGAGAAGTCTGATAACTTGGGGGAAGAAACTGTTACATAGTCTGGTCGTGAGAGCCTGAATGCTCTAGTGCCTTTTCCCAGGTGGCAGGAGGGAGAAGAGTTTGTATGAGGGGTGTGTAGGGTCCTTCATAATGCTGTTTGCCTTGCAGATGCAGCATGTAGTGTAAATGTCCGTAATGGTGGGAAGAGAGACCTCGATGATCTTCTCAGCTGACCTCACTTTTCGCTGCAGGGTCTTGCAATCTGAGATGGCACAATTTCCGAACCAGGCAGTGATGCAGCTTCTCAGGATGCTCTCAATACAACCCTTGTAGGATGTGATGAGGATGAGGGGTGGGCGATAGACTATTCTCAGCCTTTGCAGAAAGTAGAGATGCTTCTCGGCTATCTTTGCTATGGAGCTGGTGTTGAGGGACCAGGTGAGATTCTCCGCCAGGTGAACACCAAGAAATTTGGTCCTCTTAACGATCTCTACCGAGGAGATTATTTTTGTTCCTATCTTTTTGCCCTACCTATTTATTTTTTTTAATATATACTGATTGTAAGTAATAGTTATTTTATTATGTATTGCAATATACTACGGCTATAAAGCCACAAATTGCACAACATATGTCAGTGATACAAAATCTGATTTGGATTCAGTTGGGTGAAGTGCCAGAAGATTGGAGGGTGGCTCATATTCTGTCTCGGAATTTTGAGGGCCATGATATGCATGCATTAGGAAAGATGGGTTGATTAGGGATCAACCCTAAGCACAGCTTTGTTTGTGGGAGATCATGTCTAATGAATTTGACTAAAGATTTTGAAGAAGTAACCAAAGTTAATGAGGGCAGGTGTTAGACATGGTCTACCAGAAGCAGGCACATTAAAAACATTTAAAAGGTATTTGGGTACACAGATAAGAAGGATATGGGGCAAAGAGGGGGAAATAAGACTAGCTTAGATGGGAACTTGGTCTGTATGGATCAGATGGACCAAAGAGCCTGTTCCTGTGCTGTTAGTCTCTGACTCCTGTCATGACCACTTGCTGATACTTCCAGGTATTTGTTGCGGCTGTTCTCCAGGATCCCGAATTGGGTCTCACACCTGTTGCATCTCCTGCACATCAGACTTATGGAACCATGGAAAATCGTTGTGATGACACCAAATCTGAAAGTTCTGGCCGAATGCAAAACTTTGACCCTGTATTAGAAAGTCCTCAGCATGAGACAAAGGCGGGGTCTGTACTGGACTAAGTTTTGTTACTGGTGTGGAAAATCGTGCTGTAGCAGAATGTGACTCATTTACTAAAGGTCTTGTTAATGTCACAGACATTTGCTGATTCTGGACAGAGGTTAGAGGTGTGAAGTGTTTTGAACTCCTACTTTTGTTGTGAGGAGTTGGATTGGAACTATCATTTCCAATTGCTTTGTTCTGTAACTCTGCCTGCTCAAGCTACCTGGCGGACAATGCCATTGGCTAGTATGTCCCAGAGAATGCTGCATGTTTCCAGGTGCCCAGATCATCTGCTGCATATGGGAGCTGGAAATCTATTGAAAGAAGCTCCTGTCAAAGTCACTGCAGTACAAGGAAAACAATGTGCCTGAAGCCTTTTCCTCTCTCTGACCAAATATATGAATGAGGCCTGACATCTTGTGATGTTATGATTATATATTAATGTTTTAATCTGTACAGTTTCAGATAAACTGCTTCTTTTGTTGCTGCCAATTTGATTTAAATTAACTGAATGGCCATGATGGTTTTTTCTTTTGCAGTACAGTACCAGTTTCTGCTTATTTCACCAGCAGCTTCATTGTCCTCTTCCCCATCACTATCACTGCTTCTGTTCCTTCCTGCAGCATCTAAATAAAGTCAATCTTTTTGCCAATTCTGGAAGTCTCAGCTGAAGTCTGAGGGTGTCATTGAGGTGAATATTTCCTTAATCTCAATAATTTCAGTTCTCCATTACATATTTATTTTAATTATCTATGATGGAAATTCATCCTCAGGTCCAATTTCCATTTCTTCTTTAGCTCTGTATCTCAGTAATGCTGCTTCTGCATTTCCATTCCCATGTATCCTTGTGAAACCCCCTTTAACTGGTGTCTCTGGAAAACTGGCTTGTTACCCCTCGCTAACAACCACTGGATTCCATAGCGCTAAACCCACCTTTATCCAGCTTCGTATGTCAAAGATGTATACAAATTTGGTCCCGCCAAATCCATGAGGTAGGGATGTCTTGCCCATGTGATTAACAGGCCCCCTGGCAAGAAATAACTTTTTATACTGCATACAATTATAAAAAAGTATATTTAAGAATGTTAGTTTAAGCAAAGTTATCAAATGAAAGTAAGAAAAAAACCCAAAAAGGCCTATTACTCTCAAATGTGTACTTGATTTGGAGGTCATCTTGAACTTGTCTGTCAATCACGCACTGGACACTCGGTCTGCATGAAAGCACACACCACCTTCCAACTGTCGCTTGAAGTTCCTTTTGAACAAATGGATCTCCCACAGGAGTATTAGTGCATGCTCCTTGAAGCCATTCATCTGCACAGAGCACCTTGTTCAACAGGGACAGCATCCACAGCTATCTTTTCCCCCTGCCTTCTTCCAGCTCCCACCAACAGAGACCTCTCCACCCCATCCTCTAGAACCTCCTCTCAAATCTACCATCCTGATTGGCTGACAACACATTCCTAAATTGAATAACAAAGCTTCTCATCTCAGCTCAAATTCAAACAAGCTGAGAGCAGTACAGACTGCTCTTACAGAACTGCTAAAATGAAATACCTACAGCTTAGTAGTAAAAATCTTAACCGGGGCGTTACACTTATATTCTTGATTTTTCAAATGGTGGGTTATTCAAATTGAGATAACTGGCAGTGGAGTGGTGGGTGGTGGTTGGAACCAATCCGATAAGGACTGATTGCTTGATTGATATGTTGTCCAAAGAATAAGAAACATAGAAAACCTATAGCACAATACAGGCCCTTCGGTCCTCAAAGCTGTGCCGAACATATCCTTATGTGAGAAATTACCCAGGGTTACCGATAGCCCTCTATTTTACTGAGCTCCATGTACCTGTCCGGGAGTCCCTTAAAAGACTTAATCGGATCCGCCTCCACCACCATTGCCAGCAGCCCATTTCACGCACTCACAACTCTGTGTAAAAAAAAACTTACCCGATATCTCCTCTGTACCTACTTCCAAGCACCTTAAAACTGTGCCCTCTCATGCTAACCATTTCAGCCCTGGGAAAAAGCCTCTAACTATCCACACAATCAGTGCTTCTCATCATTTTATACACCTTTATCAGGTCACCTCTCATCCTCTGTCGCTCCAAGGAGAAAAGGCCGAGTTCACTCAACTTATTCTCATTAGGCATGCTCCCCAAGTCAGGCAACATCCCTGTAAATCTCCTGTGCACCCTTTCTATGGCTTCCACATCCTTCTTGTAGTGAGGCGAGCAGAACTGAGCACAGTACTCCAAGTGGGGTCTGACTAGGGTCCTATATAGCTGCAACATTACCTCTCGGCTCCTAACCTCAATCCCATGATTGATGAAGGGATTTCTTAACCACAGAGTCAACCTGTGCAGCAGCCTTCAGTGTCCTATGGACTCGGACCCTAAGATCCCTCTGATACTCCACACTGCCAAGAGTAGGGGTCCCTAAACAAATCCCTGAGGCACACCACTGGTGACCAACCTCCATGCAGAATATGACCCGTATACAACCACTCTTTGCCTTCCATGGGCAAGCCTGTTTTGGATCCACACAGCAATTTCCCCTTGGATCCCATGCCTTCTTACTTTCTCAATATGCCTTACATGGGGTACCTTGTCAAATGCCTTGATGAAAACCCTATACACTACACCTGCTGCTCTACCATCAGCAATGTGTTCAGTCACATCCTCAAACACATCAATCAGACTTGTAAGGTATGACCTTGTCTGACAAAGCCATGCTGCCTGTTCCTAATCATATTATGCCTCTCCAAATGTTCATAAATCCTGCCTCTCAGGATCTTCTCCATCAACTTACCAACCACTGAAGTAAGACTCACTGGTCTATAATTTTCTGGGCTATGTCTACTCCCTTTCTTGAATAATGGAACAAGATCTGCAACCCTCCAATCCACAGGAACCTCTCCCGTCCCCATTCATGATGCAAAGATCATCGCCAGTGGCTCAGCAATCTCCTCCCTCACCTCCCAGAGCAGCCTGGGGTACATCTCCTCCGGTGTCGGTGACTTATCCAACTTGATGCTTTCCAAAAGCTCCAGCATATCCTCTTTCTTAATATCTACATGCTCAGGCTTTTCAGCCTGCTGTAAGTAATCCCTACTTTATTCGTAGTGAATACTGAAGTACCTCTGCTATCTCCTCCAGTTCCATACACACTTTTCCACTGTTACGCTTGATTAGTCCTATTCTCTCATGTCTTATCCTCCTGCTCTTCACATACTTGTAGAATGCCTTGGGGTTTTCCTTAATCCTGTCCACCAAGGCCTTCTCATGGCTCCTTCTGGCTCTCCAAATTTCTTTCTTGAGCTCCTTCCTGCTAGCCTTATAATCTTCTAGGTCTCTATCATTATCTAGCTTTTTGATCCTTTTCTTTTCTTCCTGATTAGATTTATAACATCCTTTGTACACCACAGTTCCTGTACCCTACCATCCTTTCCCTGTCTCATTGGAACCTACCTATGCAGATCAACATGCAAATATCCCCTGAACACTTGGCCACATTTCTTCCGTACATTTCCCTGAGAACATCTGTTTCCAATTCATGCTTCCAAGTTCCTGTCTGATAGCCTCATATTACCCTTTACTCCAATTAAACGCTTTCCTAACTTGTCCGTTCCTATCCCTCTCCAGTGCTATGGTAAAGGAGATACAGCTGTGATCACTATCTCCAAAATGCTCTCCCACTGAGAGATCTGACACCTGACCAGGTTCATTTCCCAATACCAGATCAAGTACAGCCTCTCCTCTTGTAAGCATATCTACATGTTGTGTCAAGAAACCTCCCATCTAAACCCCTTACTCTAAGGACATGCCAATCGATATATGGGAAATTAAAATCTCCAACCACACCAACCCTGTTATTATTACATCTTTCCAGAATCTGTCTCCCTATCATGCTCCTCAATGTCCCTGTTACTATTGGGAGATCTATATAAAAAAAAACACTCAGTAGAATTTTTGACCCCTTCCTGTTCCTAACTTCCACCCACAGTGACTCTGCAGACAATCCCTTCATGACTTCCTCCTTTTCTACGGCCACAACACTATCTCTGATCAACAGTGTCACGCCCCCACCTCTTTTCCCTCCGCCCCTGTACTTTCTGAAACATCTAAAGCATGGTAGGCAATTTCTAAAGAATTTCAAGTGCTGAAGAATATGCCCACAGGTATCAAAAGAATTAGGGAAGCCAGATGGGCAGAGAACAGTTTAGTCAAATTAAAAAGGGACAACTTGTATATCATAAATTACACCTTGAGGAGGTGCTGTTCAAGTTGAGTTGGCTCAACTCTTCTGACTGAAGTGTGATATCCATTTTTTCACTTTTAACTAAATCACTGGTTCAAATACTATACTCTCCAGTTTACACAAGCAGCTTTTGAGAAGTTGATCACAAGAGAAACATAGAGCAGTCTAATTATATTGCTTTAAGAAGTATTCTTTTCTCAACAAATGAACATTAGAAATTACAATTGAAAGAATTTTACAAAAATGCACTCCAGCCAAAGTGGAGCAGCTGAGCTGGCTGATCTCCTTCTGTCCATAGCAGTTCTATGATCTCCTGAATGTCTTCTTGTGAAACTGTTAACTTGTACTCTTTCCCACTTCTATCATTCATCGACACTACATCTAGTGCTATTCTGCCTGTTCATATCTCACTTAGCTGCATCTCACTCTCTGATAGGAACCTTGAGTTAAATTTAAACTAATTACAGTTATCAGTTCCAACGTGAAGTAATGAAGGACAGGGGTAACCGCAAATTGTAGTGAACTAGATAGCAGATGACAATTCTGAGTCACTACATGGCAGATATGAACATTTATAAGGAAGGCAGGGCTACCCAGTCAAGCCTTAAATATGAAAGACAATTTGTTGAGGCTTATGCTAAAATGACATCTGTACCTATGGAAAGAATTCAACACATCAGTCAGCCTTTGCAAAATAAAGGTCTGTGACTTACAAACAGAACTACAGTAGAGATTAATACTTGGTCATCAAGAACTATCAATTAGTGCAGTGGGCTGTTTGCTGGGTTTCAAGAAATTATTTCACCTGCCTTTGGGACAATTATTCTACTACTATCTGCTAAGTATTTTCTGTATTTCAATGCTATGTTACAGGATTAATAAATAAATATAACTGTGACCTCATGGACTGAATCTCTTTAAATTAATTAACCAAATTCTAGAAGAGGGCTGATGTGTTCACAAGCTGATGATTGAATGCAGACATCACTGGCAATCTTCTTCCTGAACTGTCCATAAATTGGCGGGCTTGATCTAGGACAAAGGTCAAACACCATGGTTGGAGACGCATGTGCACAGAAATAGGAAGTGAAAATTCCTTTTCTGTAGATTAGTGGACCAGAAGGGTTTACAAGTTTATTTTATGATTATTATAAGTAGTAGCCTTTCATTTCAGGATAATTACTTGAATTTAAATTTCCAGATTGTTGACCAGAATTCAAACCCAAGCTCTGCCAGAAAGGGTTTCAGCCCAAAATGTCATCTGTACTTTTTTCCACAGATACTGCCTGGCCTGCTAAATTCTTCCAGTATTTTGTGTGTGTTGACTGGATTTCCAGCACCTGCAGATTTTTTCCTTGCCCATACAGTTTACTATTCTCCAGGCATCTCGGACCACACAAGAGGGAGATTGAGTTGAATATATAAAGGCAGACAACAAAAAGGGAGGAATGAAATCTGTGGGGAGAAAATAAACAGTATTTTGCTCAGGTTAACACGAGGAAATCTGCAGATGCTGGAAATTCAAACATACACAAAATGCTGGTGGAACACAGCAGGCCAGGCAGCATCTGTAGGGAGAAGCGCTGTCGACGTTTCGGGCCGAGACCCTTTGTCAGGACTAACCAAAAGGAAAGATAGTAAGAGATTTGAAAGTAGTGGGGGGAGGGGGAAATGCGAAATGATAGGAGAAGACCGGAGGGGGTGGGATGAAGCTAAGAGCTGGAAAGGTGATTGGCGAAAGTGATACAGAGCTGGAGAAGGGAAAAAGGATCATGGGACGGGAGGCCTTGGGAGAAAGAAAGGATGGGGGCGGGGGAACACCAGAGGTAGATGGAGAACAGGCAAACAACTAAATATGTCAGGGATGGGGTAAGAAGGGGAGGAGGGACATTAACGGAAGTTAGAGAAGTCAATGTTCATGCCATCAGGTTGGAGGCTACCCAGCTGGTATATAAGGTGTTGTTCCTCCAACCTGAGTTTGGATTCATTTTGACAATAGAAGATAGGCAGATCAAAATTGGAATGGGATGTGGAATTAAAATGTGTGGCCACTGGGAGATCCTGCTTTCTCTGGTGGACCGAGCATAGGTGTTCAGTGAAATGGTCTCCCAGTCTGTGTCAGGTCTCACCATAATATAAAAGGCCACACCAGGAGCACCGGATGCAGTATACCACACCAGCCGACTCACGGGTGAAGTGTCGCCTCACCTGGAAGGACTGTCTGGGGCCCTGAATGGTGGTGAGGGAGGAAATGTAAGGGCAGGTGTAGCACTTGTTCTGCTTACTTGTTCCTGTTTGCTCAGGCTGTTTTGTCTGGCGCATGGCCAGACCAAGGCCAGTGCCACTGCAGCTGCTTCAAAATGCTCACTTCAGCTATAGACAACATAAGACCTTAAGACGTAGGAGCAGAATTAGGCCATTTGGTCCATCATGTCTGTCCTACCATTCCATCATGGATGATATATTATCACTCTCAACCCCATTCTCCTGCCTTCTCCCTGTAAGCTTAGACATGCTTGCTAATTGAGAACTTAAACCTTTACTTTAAATCTACCTAATGACTTGGTCTCCACAGACGCTTCTGGCAATGAATTCCACAAATTCACCACACTCTGGCAAAAGGAGTTCCTCCTCATCTCTATTCCAAAAGGATATCCTTGTATTCTGAGGCTATGCCCTGTGGTCCTGAAGTCTCCCAAAGTTGGAAACATTCTCACAACATCCTCTCTTTCTAGGCCTTTCAACTTTTTATAGGTTTGATGAAATTCCCCCCCCCCCCCCCCACCCCTCACCATTCTTTTAAACTCCAGCGATTACAGGCACAGAGCATTAACTAATTTGTTCTTAGGTTCATTCTTGCAAAATCACCTGCAGACCCTCTCAAATGCCAGTGCATCCTTTAGAAAAGGGGTCCAAAACAGTGCACAATACTCCAAACGTGATCTCACCAATGCTTTATAAAGCCTCAGCATTACGTCCTTACTTTTATGTACTAATTCTCCCAAAATGAATGCTGACATTTCATTTGTTTTCCTTCCTACCAACTCAACTTGCAAGTTAGCCTTCAGGGAATCCTGCACGAGGGCTGTCAAATCCCTTTGCTCTTACAATTTATGAATTTGCTCCCTGTTTAAAAAAAATAGCCTACACTTTCCCTAACCTAACCTATAGGCATAATATTATTAGGAATAGTCAAAGCCAGGTCATACCTTATGAGCCTGATTGAATTTTTTGAGGATGTGACTAAACACATTGATGAAGGTAGAGCAGTAGATATAGTGCATATGGATTTCAACAAGGCATTTGATAAGGTACCCCATGCAAGGCTTATTGAGAAAGTAAAGAGGACATTGCTTTGTGGATCTAGAACTGGATTGCCCACAAAAGGCAAAGGGTGGTTGTAGACAGGTCATATTCTGCATGGAGGTTGATCACCACTGGTGTGTGCCTCAGGGATTGGTTTTGGGACCCCTACTCTTCATGATTTTTATAAGTGACCTGGATGAGGAAGTGGAGGGATGGTATAGTAAATTTGTTGATGACTCAAAGTTTGGAGGTGTTGTGGATAGTGTGGAGGGCTGTCAGAGGTTACAGCGGGACATTGATAGGATGCAAAACTGGGCTGCTAAGTGGCAGATGGAGCTCAACCCAGATAAGTGTGAGGCAATTCATTTTGGTAGGTCAAATATGATGACAGAATATAGTATTAATGGTAAGACTCTTAGCAGTGTGGAGGATCAGAGGGATCTTAGGGTCAGAGTCCATAGGACACTCAAAGCTGCTGTGCAAGTTGACTGTGTGGTTAAGAAAGCATATGGTGCATTGGCCTTCATCAATTGTGGGATTGAGTTTAGGACCCTGGTCAGACCCCACTTGGAGTACTATGCTCAGTTCTGGTCGTCTCACTACAGGAAGGATGTGGAAGCCATAGAAAGGGTGCAAAGGAGATATACAGGGATGTTGCCTGGATTGGGGAGCATGCCTTATGAGAATAGGTTCAGTGAACTTGGCCTTCTTCCCTTGGAGTGAAGGAGGATGAGAGGTGACCTGACAGAGGTGTATAAGATGATGAGAGGCATTGATCATGTGGATAGTCAGAGGCTTTTTCCTAGAGCTGAAATGGTTAGCATGAGAGGGCACGGTTTTAAGGTGCTTGGAAGTAGATACAGAGGAGATGTCAGGGGTAAGTTTTTTTACGCAGAGTGGTGAGCACATGAAATAAGCTGCTGGTGACGGTGGTGAAGGTGGATACGATGGGGTCTTTTAAGAGACTCCTGGACAGGTACATGGAGGTCAGAAAAATAGAGAGCTATGGGTAACCCCAGGTAATTTCTAAGCTTTGTGGGCCAAAGGGCCTGTATTGTGCTGTAGGTTTTCTGTGTCAGAATTATACAGCATGGAAACCGGCCCTTCAACCCAAATCTTCCTTACCAACCATGGTATCTTCCTGAGCCAGTCCTATTTGTCTGCATTTCACCCGTTTCATAAGACCACAAGACACTGTGGCCATTTGGCTCATCTGCTCTACCAATTCATCATGGCTGGTACATTTTCCCCCTCAGCCCCAATTTTGTCCCTTCTCCCCAAATTTCTTTATGCCCTGAGCAATCAAGATTTTTATCAAGCTCTGCCTTAAATGCACCCAATGACCTACCCACCACAGCTGCCTGTGGCAACGAAATACACAGATTAACCACTCTCTAGCTAAAGAAATTCCTCCTCATTTTCATTCTAAAAAGACGTCCCTCTATTCTGAGGCAGTGTCCTCTGGACTTAGACTCCCCCACCATAGGAAACATTCTTACCACATCCATTCTATTGAGGCCATTCAACATTTAATAGGTTTCAATGACATTATCCCTCATTCTCTGAATTCCAGTGAATACAGGTCCAGAGCCATTAATCATTCCTCATGATAAGCCTTTCAATACCAGAATCATTTTTGTGAAACTCCTTTGAACTCCCTCCAATGCCAGCACATCCTTTCTCAGATGAAGGGTCCAAAACTGCTCACAATACTTCCAAGTGGGGCCACACAAGTGCTTTATAAAACCACAGCATTACATCCTTGATTTTGTATTCTAGTCTTCCTGAAATTAATGCTAACATCATATTTGCCTTTTCTCACCACTGACTCAACCTGTAAGTTAACCAGGGAGTTGGGTAGAAAGCTGAAAAGCAGGACCACCAGAGTAGTATCCTTGGGATTGCTGCCTGTGCCAAGTGCTAATGAGTGCAAAAATAATATGATCAGGCATATTAATGCGTGGCTGAGAGACAAATACTGGACTGAAAGTGTTATAGAGTATTTGAATGCACGCAGCAGAAGATAAAATGGACAATCTTGAAATTCAGCTACAGATTGGCAAGTATGACATTGTGGCTCTCTCTGAAACCTGGTTGCCATTGGGAACTGAATGTCCAAGGATATATGTTGTTTCGGAAAGATAGGTTAAGAGGCAAAGGGGGTTGTGTGGACCCGTGTATAAAAAATAATGTTAAATCATTAGAAAGGGATGACGTAGGATCGGAAGGTGTAGAGTCTGTATGGGTTGAGTTAAGAAATGATAAAGGTAAAAGGACCCCAATGGCAGTTGTATACAGGCCTCCAAACATCAGCAGGATATGGATTACAAATTACAGCAGAAAATAGAAAAGACATGTCAGAAATGTATTATGAACAAACTGGATGATCTTAGAGCATAGATCAGTTCTTGGAGCTATGATGCCTGTGCCATTACAGAGACTTGGATGGCTCAGGGGTAGGAATGGTGGGGTGTAGCACTGCTGATCAGAGATAGTGTCACAGCTACAGAAAAGGAGGAAGTCATGGAGGGATTGACTTCTGAGTCTCTGTGGTGGAAGTTAGAAACAGGAAGGGGTCAATAACTCGACTGGGTGTCTTTTTATAAACCACCCAATAGTAACAGGGACATTGAGGAGCAGATAGGGAGACTGATTCTGGAAGAGTGCAGTAATAACTGGGTTATCATGATGGGGGATCTTAATCTTCCTCGGGCGAGGGCTTTAGATAGGGTGGAGCTTGTTAGATGTGTTCAGGAAGGTTTTCTGACAAAATATGTAGATAAGCCTACAAGAGGAGAGACCATACTTGATCCGATATAGGGAAATGAACCTGGTCAGGTGTCAGGTCTCTCAGTGGGAGAGCATTTTGCAGATAGTGATCAGAATTCTATCTCCTTTACCATAGCAATGGAGAGGGATAGGAACAGACAAGTTAGGAAAGCATTTAATTGGAGTAAGGGAAATTATGAAGCTATCAGACAGGAACCTGGAAGCACAATTGTAAACAGAAGCTCTCAGGGAAACGTATGGAAGAAATATGGCAAATACTCAGGGAATATTTGCATAGTATTCTGCATAGGTATGTTCCAATGAAACAGGGAGAGGATGGTAGGGTACAGGAACCGTGGTATATAAAGGCAGTTGAAAATCTAGTAAAGAAGAAAAGTTTACAAAAGGTTCAAAAAAATATATAATGATAGAGAGTTATTAGATTACATAAGGCAAGCAGGAAGGAGCTTAAGAAAGAAGTTATGACAGCCAGAAGGGGCCTCGAGAAGGCTTTGGTGAGAAGGATTAAGGAAAACCGCAAGGCACTCTACAAGTATGTGAAGAGCAAGAGGATAAGACATGAGAGAATAGGACCAATCAAGTGTGACAGTGGAAAACAGTGTATGGAACCAGAGCAGGTAGCGGAGGTACTTAATGAATTCTTCCCTTTTAGTATTCACTATGGAAAAGGATCTTGCTGATTGTAGGGATGATTTAGAGTGGGCTGAAAAGCTTGAGCATATAGACATTAAGAAAGAGGGTGTGCTGGAGCTTTTGGAAAGCATCAAGTTGAATAAGTCACTGGGACCAGACAAGATGTACCCCCAGGCTACTGTGGGAAGCGCGGGAGGAGATTGCTGACCCTCTGGCAATGATCTTTGCATCATCAATGAGGACGGGAAAGGCTCCGGAGGATTGGCGGGTTGGAGATGCTGTTCCTTTATTTAAGTAAGAGAGCAAAGATAGCCCAGGAAATTATAAGCCAGTGAGTCTTACTTCAGTAGCTGGTAAGTTGATGGAGAAGATCCTGAGAGTCAGGATTTATCAATATTTGGAGCGGCACAATATGATTAGGAACCTACCTATGCAGATCTCCATGCAAATATCCTCTGAACATTTGCCACATTTCTTCTGTAAGTTTCCCTGAGAACATCTGTTTCCAATTTATGCTTCCAAGTTCTTGCCTGACAGTCTCATAATTCCCCTTACTCCAATTAAGCATTTCCTATCTGTTCCTATCTATCTCCAAAATGCTCTCCCACTGAGAGACTTGACACCTGACCAGGTTCATTTACCAATACCAGATCAATTACAGCCTCTCCCCTTGTAGGCTTATCTATATATTGTGTCAAGGAAACTTCCTGACACACCTAACAATCTGCATCCTACCTAAACCCTTCACCCTAGGAAGATGCCAATCAGTATTTAGGAAATTACAATCTCCGACCACAACAACTCTGGTATTATTACACCTTTCCAGAAATCGTCTCTCTATCTATTCCTCGATGTCCCTGTTACTATTGGGTGATGTAGAGTTATTGACCCCTTCCTATTCCTAACTTCCACCCATAGACACTCTGTAGACAACCCCACCATGACTTCCCTCTTTTCTGTATCCATGACAGTATCCCTGATTAACAGTGCCATGCCCCCACCTCTTTTGCCTCCCTCCCTGTCCTTTCCTAAACATTTAAAGCCTGGCACTTGCAGTAACCATTCCTGCCTCTGCACCATCTAAGTTTCTGTAATGGCCACAACATCATAGCTCCAAGTGCTGAGCTACGCTCTAAGCTCATCCGCTTTGTTCATAATACTCCTCACATTAAAATAGACACATTTCAAACCATTGGTCTGAGTGTGTCCCTTCTCTATCACCTCCCTATCCTCCCTTTCACACTGTCTCCAAGCTTTCTCTGTTTGTGAGACAACCTCCCTTTTTTCCATCACATCAGTTCAGTTCCCATCCCCCAGTAATTTTAGTTTAAACTCTCTGCAATAGCCCTAGCAAATCTCCACCAGGATATTGGTCCCCCTGGAATTCAAGTGCAACCTGTCCTTTTTGTACAGGTCACATCTGCCCCAAAAGAGGTCCCAATGATCCAGAAATCTGAATCCCTGCCCCCGCTTCAATCCCTCAGCCACGCATTTATCCTCCACCTCATTCTATTCATATACTCAGTGTCATGTGGCACAGGCACAGGTAGACAATAAACAATAGACAGTAGGTGCAGGAGTAGGCCATTCGGCCCTTCTAGCCAGCACCACCATTCACTGTGATCATGGCTGATCATAAACAATCAGTACCCCATTCCTGCCCTCTCCCTATATCCCTTGACCCCGCTATCTATAAGAGCTCTACCTAACTCTCTCTTGAATGCATCCAGAGATTTGGCCTCCACTGCCTTATGGGGCAGAGCATTCCACATATCCACCACTCTCTGGGTGAAAAAGTTTTTCCACATCGCTGTTCTAAATGGCCTACCCCTTATTCTTAAACTGTGGCCTCTGGTTCTGGGTTTCCCCAACATCGGGAACATGCTTCCTGCCTCCAGCATGTCCAATCCCTTAATAATCTTACATGTTTCAATCAGGTCCCCTCTCATCCTTCTAAATTCCAGAGTATACAAGCCCAGTCGCTCCAATCTTTCAACAGATGACAGTCCTGCCATTCCGGGAATTAACCTTGTGAACCTACGCTGCACTCCCTCAATAGCAAGAATGTCCTTCCTCAAATTTGGAGACCAAAACTGCACACAATACTCCAGGTGGGGTCTCACCAGGGCCCTGTACAGCTGCAGAAGGACCCCTTTACTCCTATACTCAATTCCTCTTGTTATAAAAGCCAGCATGCCATTAGCTTTCTTCACTGCCTGCTGTACCTGCATGCTTGCTTTCATTGACTGATGTACAAGAACACCTAGATCTCGTTGTACTTCCCCTTTTCCTAACTTGACTCCATTTAGATAGTAATCTGCATTCCTGTTCTTGCCACTAAAATGGATAACCTCACATTTATCCACAGTAAACTGCATCTGCCATACATTTGCCCACTCACCCAACCTGTCCAAATCGCCCTGCATTCTCATAACATCCTCCTGACATTTCACTGCCACCCTGCTTTGTGTCATCAGCAAATTTGCTAATGTTATTTTTAATCCCCTCATCTAAATCATTAATGTATATTGTAAACAGCTGCGGTCCCAGCACTGAACCTTGCAGTACCCCACTGGTCACAGCCTGCCATTCCGAAAGGGACCCGTTAATCGCTACTCTTTGTTTCCTGTCAGAGCCAATTTTCAATTCATGTCAGTACTCTGCCCCCAATACCATGTGCCCTAATTTTGCCCACTAATCTCCTATGTGGGACTTTATCAAAAGCTTTCTGGAAGTCCAGGTACACTACATCCACTGGCTCTCCCTTGTCCATTTTCATAGTTACATCCTCAAAAAACTCCAGAAGATTAGTCGAGCATGATCTTCCCTTCAGAAATCCATGCTGACTCGGACTGATCCTTCTACTGCTATCCAAATGTGTTGTAATTTCCTCTTTTATAATTGGCTCCAGCATCTTTCTCACCACTGACATCAGGCTAACCGGTCTATAATTCCCTGTTTTCGCTCTCCCTCTTTTCTTGAAAAGTGGGACAACATTAGCCACCCTCCAATCAGCAGGAACTGTTCCTGAATCTATAGAACATTGCAAAATGATTACCAATGTGTCCACGATTTCTAGAGCAGTAATCACAAGATTAATACCTTTGAGTTCTTGCTTCTCAAATTCCTTCCTAACTCCCAAAGGTCTCTTTTCAGGACCTCCTCCCTTTTCCTATCAATGTCGTTGGTGCCAATATGTACCATGACCTCTGGCTGTTCACCTTCCTACTTCAAGATATTATGGACACGATCAGAAACATTCCGGACTCTGGCACCTGGGAGGCAAACTACCATCTGTCTTTCTTTCATGCATCCACAGAATCACTTGTCTGATCCCCTAACTATGCAGACTGCTATCACTGCTCTTCATTTCCCTACCCTTCTGAACCACAGGGCCAGACTCTGTTCCAGAGGCAGGACTCCTGCCGCTTCCCCCAGTTAGGCCGACTCTGTCAACAGTACTCAAACAGGAGTACTTATTGTTAAGAGGGACAGCCACTGGAGTACTCTCTAGCATCTGTCTCTTGCCCTTCCCTCTCCTGACTGTTGCCCACTTATCTGTCTCTCCATGTCCGTGAGTGACCACCTGCCTATAGCTCCTCTCTATCACCTCCTCACTCTCCTTGACCAGACGAAGGTCATCAAGCTGCATCTCCAGATCCCTAACGTGGTCCCTAAGGAGCTGCAGCTAGACGCACCTGGTGCAGATATGGCTGTCGGGGAGGCTGGGAGTCTCCAGGACCTCCCACATCTGACACGGAGCACAGAAAACCAGCTTCACACACATATTTTCTCTCTGTATTCTATACAATTGACGTACCTCGCCTTGACCCTTTATCGCAGAAGCTCCATTGAGCCAAAGCCTTCCTATTCTGGCGCCCACACTATAAGGCTGTCTCCTTTTCAAATTCTTCTCACTGGCTGATGTCCACCTGCTTGCACAGCCATGCCCCAAACCACTGAAGAAATAACATGGAGGTTAGAAAAATAGACAGCTCTAGGTAACCCGAGGTAATTTCTAAAGTAAATACATGTTTGGCAAAGCATTGTGGGCCAAAGGGCCTGTGTTGTGCTGCAGGTTTTCTATGTTTCCATGTTCTATGTTTCTAAGGGCAATGTCATGATAGTCATTGGGGATTTTAACATGAAAGTGGATTGGAAAAACCAGGCCAGTACTGGACCTCAGGAGAGAGTATTTGTAGGATGTCAAAAGGATATCTTTTTAGAACAGCTTGTTGTTGAGTCCACTACTGGATCAGCAGTGCTGGATTGGGTGTTGTGCAATAGACAATAGGTGGAGAAGTAGACCATTCAGCCCCTCGAGTCTGCACCGCCATTCTGAGATCATGGCTGATCATTCACTATCAATACCCAGTCCCTGCCTTGTCCCCATATCCCTTGATTCCCCTATCCATCAGATATCTATCTGGCTCCTTCTTGAAAGCATCCAGAGAATTGGCCTCCACCGTCTTCCGAGGAAGTGCATTCCACACCTCCACAACTCTCTGGGAGAAGAAGCTCTTCCTCAACTCTGTTTTAAATAACTGACCTCTTATTCTCAATCCATGCCCTCTGGTACTGGACTCTCCCAACATCTGGAACATATTTCCTGCCTCAATCCTATCAAATCCTTTAATTATCTTAAACATTTCAATCAGATCCCCTCTCAATCTCCTCAATTCCAGCGTGTACAAGCCCAATCTCTCCAATCTCTCTGCGTAAGACAGCCCTGCCATCCCAGGAATCAACCTAGTGAATCTACGCTGCACTTCCTCAATTGCCAGAATGTCCTTCCTTAAACCTGGAGACCAAAACTGTACACAATATTCCAGGTGTGGTCTCACCAGGGCCCTGTACAAATGCAAAAGGACATCCTTGCTCTTGTATTCAATTCCCCTTGTAACAAAGGCCAACATCCCATTTGCCCTCTTCACTGCCTGTTGCACTTGCTCATTCACCTTCATTGACTGGTGAACTAGGACTCCTAGGTCTCTTTGCATTTCTCCCTTACCTAACTCTACACCGTTCAGACAATACTCTGCCTTCTTGTTCCAGCTTCCAAAGTGGATAACTTCACATTTATTCACATTGAATGGCATCTGCCAAGTATCTGCCCACTCACCCAGCCTATCCAAGTCTCCCTGTATTCTCCTAACGTCCTCTTCACATGTCACACTGCCACCCAGTTTAGTATCGTCAGCAAACTTGCTGATATAGTTTTCAATGCCCTCATCTAAATCATTCACATAAATCGTAAAGAGCTGTGGTCCCAATACAGAGCCCTGTGGTACCCCACTAGTCACCTCCAGCCAGTCCGAGAAACACCCATTCACTGCTATCCTTTGCTTTCTATCTGCCAACCAGTTTTCTCTCCATGTTGAAACGCTGCCCCCAATGCCATGAGCTCTGATTTTACTCACCAATCTCCTATGTGGCACCTTATCGAATGCCTTCTGAAAATCTAGGTATACAACATCCACTGGCTTACCCTCATCTAACATCCTTGTTACACCCTCAAAAAACTCCAACAGATTAGTCAAGCATGATTTGCCCTTGGTAAATCCATGCTGGCTTGGCCTAATCCTATTTCTGCCGTCTAGATGCGCCACTATTTCGTCCTTAATAATGGACTCAAGCATCTTCCCCACGACTGACGTTAGGCTAACAGGGCGATAGTTCTCCGTTTTCTCCTTCCCTCCCTTCTTGAAAAGTGGGATAACATTAGCCACTCTCCAATCATCAGGAACTGATCCTGAATCTAAGGAACATTGGAAAATGATTACCAATGCATCCGCAATTTCCTGAGCCACCTCTTTTAGAACCCTCGGATGCAGACCATCTGGACCCGGGGATTTATTAGCCTTCAGTCCTACCAGTCTGCTCATCACAGTTTCTTTCCTAATGTCAATCTGTCTCAATTCCTCTGATATCTTATGACCCTGGCCCATCCATACATCTGGGAGATTGCTTGTGTCCTCCCTGGTGAAGACAGATCTAAAGTACGCATTAAATTCTGTTGCCATTTCCCTGTTTCCCATAACAATTTCTCCCAATTCATTCTTCAAGGGGCCAACATTGTTCTTAACTATCTTCTTTCTCTTCACATAGCTAAAAAAGCTTTTGCTATCCCCTTTTATATTCCTGGTTAGACTGAGCTCATACCTGATTTTTTCTCTCCGTATTGCTTTTTTTAGTTAAGATCTGCTGTTCCTTAAAACTTTCCCAATCATCTGTATTCCCACTCATCTTAGCCCTGTCATACTTCTTTTTCTTTAATGCTATACAATCTCTGACTTCCTTTGTCAACCACTGTAGCCCCTTCCCCCTCTTTGAATCCTTCCTTCTCATTGGAATGAACTGCTTTTGCATCTTTTGTATTATGCCCAAGAATATCTGCCACTGCTGATCCACTGTCTTTCCTGCCAGGGCATCCGCCCATTTAACTTTGGCCAGCTCTTCCCTCATGGCTCCGTAGTCTCCTTTATTTAATTGCAACACTGACACCTCTGAGCTGCCCTTATCCCTCTCAAATTGTAGATAAAAACTTATCATGTTATGATCACTACTTCCTAATGGCTCCTTTACTTCAAGATCACTTATCAATTCCTGTTCATTACACATCACCAAGTCCAAAATAGCCTCGTTCCTGGTTGGCTCAAGCACAAGCTGTTCCAAAAATAGACACTCCACAAACTCCCTATCCTGGGGTCCAGCACCTACCTGATTCTCCCAGTTCACCTGCATGTTGAAATCTCCCATAATGACTACATTACCTTTAGCACATGCCAATGTTAACTCCCTAATCAACTTGTACCCAATATCCACGCTACTGTTTGGGGGCCTGTACATAACACCCATTAGGGTCTTTTTACCCTTACTGTTCCTCAGCTCAATCCACACAGACTCGACTTCCCCTGTTCCTAAGTCACCTCTTGCTAAGGACTGAATCTCATTTCTCACCAACAGGGCCACCCCACCCCCTCTTCCCATATTTCTGTCTCTACGATAGCATGTATACCCTGGTGCACTCAATTCCCAGGCCTGATCCCCTTGCAGCCATGTCTCCGTTATCCCAACAATATCGTAGTTCCCCATTTTCATCTGAGCTTCAAGCTCATCTGTCTTATTTCTGACACTACGCGCATTCAAGTATAGAATTCTTAGCCCATTCCTCCTCTCTTTGCTTAAAACACTGTCTATTGTACCTAACCCAGCTCCTTGAACTTCCATCGGGCTAAGTGCACCTTGAATTTTGATGACTTTCTCAAGATCACCCAAACCTTCTACACATTTAACCCCATGCTCCTTCTGACCAACCCTCTGTACATGTAACTTTTCCAACACATGTTCTGTCTCACCTTTCTCCTTTACACAATTAATATTTGGGAAACGTGTATTCCCCACCTGTCCCTTATCCTTCATCATATCATCTTCTCTCGTATTCTGGATCCCTGCCCCCTGCACATCTAGTTTAAACCCCCCCCCCCCCCCCCGAGCAGCACTGGCAAACATTCCTGCAAGAATGTTAGTACCCCTCCAGTTCAGATATAGACCGTCCCTTCGAAACAGATCCCAACGTCCCTGGAACAAAGACCAATTATCCAAAAACCCGAACCCTTCCTTCCTGCACCATGCTCTCAGCCTCGTATTAATGTGCGTAATCATTCTATTCTTCGCCTCACTCGCACTTGGCACAGGTAGCAATCCCGAGATTGTCACCCTGGAGGTCCTGCCTTTCAGCTTCACTCCTAACTCCCTGAACTCTCTAAGCAGGACCCCCTCACTCACCTTACCTTCATCGTTGGTCCCTACATGGACCACTACATCTGGGTTCATGCCCTCGTTCTCAAGAATAGCCTGCACCCGATCTGAGATGTCCCGGACCCTGGCACCAGGGAGGCAACATACCATCCGAGACTCCCGATCTGCCCCACAAAATCTCCTATCTGCCCCCCTGACTATAGAATCCCCTAAAACTATCGCTCTCTTCTCTTCCCTCCTCCCCTTCCTAGTTGAGGATTCAACCTCTGTGCCAGAGGCAGGACCACTACAACTCATTCCTGGTAGGTCATCCCCATCAACAGTATCCAGTACGGTATACTTATTGTTAATGGGAATGGCCGCAGGGGTGCTCTGCTCTCACTGCCTGCTCCCCCTGCCTCTCTGGACCGTCACCCATCTGCCTACTTCTTGGATTTTTGGTGTGACTACCTCCTGATAACTCCTATCTATCTCTGCCTCTGCCTCCCGAATGATCAGTAGTTCATCCAGCTCCCGCTCCAACTCCCTAACTCGGGCTGATAGGAGCTGCAGCTGGACGCACCTTTTGCAGGTGTGGTCATCAGGGACAACTGTGTTGACCCTGACTTCCCACATACTGCATACGGAGCACACCACTGCTCTGACTGTCTCCCCCATACCTGAAGTGGATTGATAGAATAAGTCTAAAAAGCACCTAGCGACCTTACCTTCTTCCCCTCAGCGAGCAATCACACAGGCTTACCGAAGTCCCCTTACGTCGAAGCCCACTTAGCCAAAGCCCAGGACTCTGCTTCCACGGACTCTGCTGCCCGCTCTGAAAACAAGTCCTGCCTTTTAAAGTGCGCGCTCGACGCTGACGTCACTCGCGCCTGCGCAGTTCTCCCTACTCCACAGGTATTGACCAGGTCGGCTTAAATCCTACCGACAACGGTCGAATTCTCTGAGCTCCCAGCTGAATCACAAGCTGTAACTTGCTCCCGATTCAAAATGATCCGGAGGTGATAAGAGAGCTTAAGGTCAAAGAACCCTGAGGGAACGGTGATCACAATATGATTGAATTGACTTTGAAATTTGAGAGAAACTAATTTCCAATGTGTTGGTATTTCAGTGGAATAAAGGAAATTACAAATGCATGAGAGAGGAACTGGCCAAAGTTGACTGGAAAGGGACATTTGCAGGAAGGACAGCACAGCAGCAATGGCTGGAGTTTCTGTGTAAAAAGAAGGAAGTGGAAAACAAGTAAATTCCAAATAATAAGAAATTTTTGAATGGATAAACACTACCGTGGCTGACAAGTTTATGAAAGGAAGCTGGTGACTAATATCAAAGAAGACTAATATCAAAAATTGTCAGGAGTAGGCCAGTGGCATTTTGCTCATTCAGGCTTTGGCGAGGTAAGTGGGTAAGTGGACTTCATTTTTGGTTTTATTTTGCTTTTTTTTAAAGGAATAGCAAACACGTCAGTAGGGTTAATATTTTGCTCTGAGTGTTGAATGTTGGAATCCTGGGAATATTCCAGTCTCCCAGATTGCCACACCTGCACCAAGTGCACCGAGATGCAGCTCCTGAGAGACCATGTTAGGGATCTGGAGTTATGGCTTGATGACCTACAGCTTATTCGTGAAAGTCAGCAGGAGATAGAGAGGAGCTACAGGAAGTTAGCCACCCCGAGGCTGCAGGAGTTAGATAAGTGGATGACAGTCAGGGAAGCAAGGGAAAGAGCGCAGATAGTATAGAGCACCCCTGTGGCTATCCCCCTCAGTAATTGTTATCTCGTTTTGGATGTGGTTGAGGGGGATGACCTGACAGAGGATGGCCAAGACAATCAGGTCTCTGGGACTGAGGCTGGTTCTGTGGTGTAGAAGGGAAAGAGGAAGATGAGGAATGCAGTAGTCATAGGGGATTCCATAGTGAGGGGAACAGACAGGAGGTTCTGTCTCCTTGATAGAGATAATGCATATGTGTTGCCTCCCAGGTGCCAGGGTACAGGATGTCTTGGATCGGGTGCAGAATATTCTGAAGGGAAAGGGTGAACAGCCGAAAGTCTTGGTACCCATTGGTACCAATTACATAGGTAGAAAAAGGGAGGAGGTCCTGAAGAAAGAGTTCAGGGAGATAGGTAGGAAGCTGAAAGGCAGGACCCCTAAGGTAGTAATCTCAGGATTGCCTCCTGTGCCATGTACTAACAAAAGCAAGAATAACATGATCAGGCATATTAATGTGTAGCTGAGAGACTGGTGAGGGGGCAGGACTTCAGATTCCTGGATCATTGGGACCTCTTCCAGAGGAGGTACGACCTGTAAAAAATGCACAGGTTATACCTGAACCCAAAGAGGTCCAAGAACATAGAACATAGAATAGTACAGCACATTACAGGCCCTTTGGCCCACAATGTTGTGCCAACCCTCAAACCCTGCCTCCCATATAACCCCCCACCTTAAATTCCTCCATATACCTATCTAGTGGTCTCTTATACTTCACTAGTGTATCTGCCTCCACCACTGACCCAGTCAGTGCATTCCACAAACCAACCACACTCTGAGTAAAAAACCTTGCTCAAATATATACCCCTTGAACTTCCCTCCCCTTACCTTAAAGCCATGTCCTCTTGTACTGAGCAGTGGCCTGGGGAAGAGGCACTGGCTGTCCACTCTGTCTATTCCTCTTATTATCTTGTACACCTCTATCATGTCTCCTCTCATTCTCCTTCTCTCCAAAGAGTAAAGCCCTAGCTCCCTTGATCTCTGATCATAATCCATACTCTCTAAACCAGGAGGAATCCTGGTAAATCTCCTCTGTACCCTTTTCAATGCTTCCACATCCTTCCAGAACTGGTCACAGTACTCCAAGTGTCGCCTAACTAGAGTTTTGTAGAGCTGCATCATTACATTGCGTCTCTTAAACTCTATCCCTCAACTTATGAAAGCCAACACCCCATAAGCTTTCTTAACTACCCTATCTACCTGTGAGGCAACTTTCAGGGATCTGTGGACATGTACCCCCAGATCCCTCTACTCCTCCACACTACCAAGTATCCTGCCACTTCTCCGGGTCGAACTCCATCTGCTACTTCCGTATCCTATTAATGTTTCTCTGCAATCTTTGACAATCCTCTACACTATCTACAACACCACCAACCTTTGTGTCGTCTGCAAACTTGCCAACCCACCCTTCTACCCCCACATCCAGGTCGTTAATAAAAATCACAAAAAGTAGAGGACCCAGAACAGATCCTTGTGGGACATCACTAGTCACAACCCTCCAACCTGAATGTACTCCCTCCACTATGACCCTCTGCCTTCTGTAGGCAAGCCAATTCTGAATACACCTGGCCAAACCTCCCTGGATCCCATGCGTTCTGACTTGCTGAATAAGCCTACCGTGTGGAACCTTGTCAAATGCCTTACTAAAATCCATGTAGATCACATCCACTGCACTACCCTCATCTATATGCCTGGTCACCTCCTCAAAGAACTCAATCAGGCTTGTTAGACACGATCTGCCCTTCACAAAGCCATGCTGACTGTCTCTGATCAGACCATGATTCTCTAAATGCCCATAGATTCTATCTCTAAGAGTCTTTTCCAACAGCTTTCCCACCAGAGACATAAGGTTCACTGGTCTATAATTACCCGGACTATCCCTACTACCTTTTTTGAACAGGGGGCCAAAATTCACCTCCCTCCAATCCTCCAGTACAATTCCTGTGGACAACAAGGACATAAAGATCCTGGCCAGAGGCTCAGCAATCTCTTCCCTCGCCTTGTGGGGCAGCCTGGGGAATATTCCGTCAAGCCCCAGGGACTTATCCGTCCTAATGTATTTTAACAACTCCAACACCTCCTCTCCGTTAATATCAACATGCTCCAGAACATCAACCTCACTCATATTGTCCTCACCATCATCAAGTTCCCTCTCAGTGGTGAATTCCAAAGAGAAGTATTCATTGAGGACCTCGCTCACTTCCACAGCCTCCAGGCACATCTTTTCACTTTTATCTCTAATCAGTCCTACCTTCACTCCTGTCATCCTTTTGTTCTTCACATAATTGAAGAATGCCTTGGGGTTTTCCTTTACTCTACTCGCCAAGGCCTTCTCACCCCCTTCTTGCTCTCCTCAGCCCCTTCTTAAGCTCCTTTCTTGCTACCCTATATTCCTCAATAGACCCATTTGATCGTTGCTTCCTAAACCTCATGTAAGCTGCCTTCTTCCACCTGACAAGATTTTCCACCTCACTTGGCACCCATGGTTCCTTCATCCTACCATTCTTTATCTTCCTCACTGGGACAAATTTATCCCTAACATCCTTCAAGAGATCTTTAAATATCAACCATATGTCCACAATACATTTCCCTGCAAAAACATCAACCCAATTCACACCCACAAATTCTAGCCTTATAGCCTCATAATTTGCCCTTCTCCAATTAAAAATTTTCTTGTCCTCTCTGATTCTATCCTTTTCCATGATAATGCTAAAGGCCAGAAGGCAGTGAACACTGTCCCCCAGATGCTCACCCACTGAGAGATCTGTGACCTGACCTGGTTTGTTACCTAATAATAGATCTAGGATGGCATTCCCCCTAGTCGGCCTGTCAATATACTGTGACAGGAATCCATCCTGGACACACTTAACAAACTCTGCCCCATCTAAACCTTTAGAACTAATCAAGTGCCAATCAATATTAGGGAAGTTAAAGTCACCCATGATAACAACCCTGTTATTTTTGCACCTTTCCAAAATCTGCCTCCCAATCTGCTCCTCGGTATCTCTGCTGCTACCAGGGGGCCTATAGAATTCCCCGCAGTAGAGTAACTGCTCCCTTCCTGTTCCTGACTTCCACCCATACTGACTCAAAAGAGGATCCAGCTACATTACCCACCCTTTCTGTAGCTGTAATAGTATCCCTGACCAGCAATGCCACCCCTCCTCCACTTTTCCCCCTCTCTATCCCTTATAAAACACTGAAATCCAGGAATATTGAGAATCCATTCCTGCCCTGGTGCCAGCCAAGTCTCTGTAATGAGCATTACATCATAATTCCATAATATGTATCCAAGCTCTCAGTTCATCACCTTTGTTCTCGATGCTTCTTACATTGAAGTACACACACTTTAGCCTTTCTACCTTTACACCCTTTATTCTGCTTCTCTTTCCTCAGCCTCTCTATATGTTAGATCTGGCTTTACTCCATGCACTTCTTTCACTGCTCGATCGCTCCAGGTCCCATCCTCCTTGCAAATTAGTTTAAACCCTCCCGAACCATGCTAGCAAACCTACCTGCAAGGATATTGCTCCCCCTCGAGTTCAGGTGCAACCCGTTCAATCTGTATAGGTCCCACCTTCCCCAGAAGAGATCCCAATGATCCAAAAATCTAAAACCCTGCCCCCTGTGCCAACTCCTCAGCCATGCATTCAGATGCCATCTCCTCCAATTCTTACTATCACGATCACGTAGCACTGGCAGCAATTCTGAGAACACCACCTTTGAGATCCTGTTCTTCAGCCTTCTGCCTAGTTCCTGAAACTCACACTTCAGGACCTCATCCCTTTTCCTGCCTATGTCATTGGTACCAATATGTATCATGACTTCTGGTTGCTTTCCCTCTTGTACCAGGATGTCATGCACCCGTTCAAAGACATCCTGGACCCTGGCACCCGGGAGACAACAAACCATGCGGATGTCCCTCTCATGTCTACAAAATCTCCTGTCAGCTCCCTTGACTATAGTGTCTCCAATAAAGACAGCTCTCCTCCTCTCTGTCCCATCCTTCTACACCACAGGGTGAGACTCAGTGCCCGAGACCCTGCCACCATGGCTCACACATGGTCGGTCATCCTCGCCAACAGTATCCAGGACGGTAAACTTATTATTCAGGGGAATAGCTACAGGGGTACTCTGCACTACCTGTCTACTCACCTTCGTTTTCCCCCCTCTGACTGCCACCCAATGACCTGCTTCCAGCAGCCTCGGTGTAACTACCTCCCTGTAGTTCTCATCTGTGTCTGCCTCATTTTCCCTTATGAGTCGAAGGTCATCCAGCTGCTGCTCCAGATTCCTCACATGGTCTTCCAGATCGCCCAACCACATGCCCTTCTGGCAGATGTGACTCTGCAGGAGAGGGGAGTTCCCCTAAGACTGTCACATCTAACAGGAGAGGCACATCACCATCTCAGGAGGCATTGTAAAGACTAACTGCAAACAAACTCATCCTCCGCCTCTCCTTGTCGAAGTCTCTCGAGTCAAAGCCTCAAATATCCACTCCTTTACTGGCCCACTTACTCACTGGCCACTTTTTCCTAGCAGATACGTTTAATAGAGCTGTTAGGGAGAGTTTAAACTAATTTTGTAGGGGGATGTGAACTGGAGTGAAAGGGCTGAGGAAGGGAAAACAGAAATAAATTAAAGATAGCGTGCAACAGATATTTTAGAAAGTACAGTCAGGAGATGAGGCTTAATCAAAGCCAGTGGCATGAGTTAGAGGGCAGTAGAGGTGTGGTGCAGTTAAAACAGTAAGCAACAAATACTGGACTGAGAGTTGTATTTGAATAAAATGGATGATCTTGAAATTCAGCTACAGACTGGCAAGTATGACCATATAACCATATAGCAATTACAGCATGGAAACAGGCCATCTCGGCCCTTCATGATGTGGTGACCGTCTCTGAAACTTGGAAAAAAGATGGCTGCCATTGGGAGATGAATGTCCAAGGATATATGGTATATCGGAAAGATAGGTTAGTAGGCAGAGGGGGTGGTGTAAAGTAAGAAATAATTTTAAATCATTGGAAAGAGATGACATAGGATTGGAAGTTGTAGAGTCTCTATGGGTTGAGGTAAGAAATGGCAAGAGGAAAAGGACCCTAATGGCAGTTATATACAGCAGCCGGGATGTGGATTACAAATTACAGCAGGAGATAGAAAAGGTGTGTCAGAAAGGCAATGTCATGACAATCATTGGTGATTCTAACTTGAAAGAGGACTGGGAAAACCAGGTCAGTGCTGGACCTCAAGAGAGAGAATTTGTAGAATGTCTAAGGGATGGCTTTTTAGAATAACTTGTTGTCGAGCCCACTCAGAGATCAGCTGTGTAGTGCAATGATTTGGAGGTGATAAGAGAGATTAAGGTCAAGGAACCCTTAGGGAACAGTGATCACAATATGATCAAGTTCACATTGAAATTCGCAAGGGAAAAAATAAAATTCAGTATTTTTAGTGGAATAAAGGAAATTACAATGGCATGAGAGGGGATCTGGCCAAAGTTGTCTGGAAAGGGACATTTGCAGGAAGGACAGCAGAGCAGCATTCCAAATAAGAGGAAATTTTCAAAGAGAAGAGGGACACTATCATGGCTGACAAGTGAAGTCAGAGCCAAAGTAAAAGCAAAAGAGAGGACATACAGGGAAGCCAAAGCTAGTGGGAAGATAAAGGATTGGGGAGCTTTTAAATACATGCAGAAGGAAACGAATAAGGTCATTTGGAAGGAAAAGGTGAATTATCAGAGGAAGCTGGCAAATAATGTTGAAGAAGATAGTTACAGCTTTTTTAAGTATGTGAAGGATAAAATAAGAGTCGAGGGTAGATATAGGACCAATAGAAAATGATGCTGGAGATATTGTAGTGAGAGATGCAAAAATGGTAGATGAACTAAATGCGTATTTTGCATCAGTCTTCATAGTGGAAGACATCTGCAGTATACCAGACATTCAAGTGTCAGGGAAGTGAAGTTTGTGCAGTGAAAATTACGACTGAGAAGGTGCTCAGGAAGCTTCATGGTCTGAGGGTAGATAAATCTCCTGGACCTGACGGAATGCACCCTCGGCTACTGAAGGAAAGTAGCTGGAGAGACTGTGAACACATTAACTATGATCTTTCAAGAACTGATAGATTTTGGCATTGTACCAGATGACTGGAAAATTGCAAATGTTACTCTGCTATTTGAGAAGGATGGGAGACAGCAGCAATGAGGTAAGACATGCTAGTGTGAGCTCCCCGGGTGTGTCTCAATAGTTATCATTATTTTGCTATGTTATTTTAAAAATCGCATTCCTAAAATTTTTCAAACAAATCCCATTTGCTAGTGGTGCATGACAAGGTATAATCTTAGAAGTAAGAAGGATATTTTATCATCAACTGAAGGAACAACCAGACCCTCGTATTTTATTAAGATGGCGTCGACTCTGGAAAAAGTCTGTAGACAACACCCATTAGGGTCTTTTTGCCCTTACTGTTCCTCAGTTCTATCCACACAGATTCTACTTCTCCTGATCCTATGTCCCCCCTTGCAAAGGACTGAATCTCATTCCTCACCAATGGGGCCACCCCACCCCCCTGCCCACATTTCTGTCCCTGCAATAGCACATATACCCTTGTACATTCATTTCCCAGGTCTGATCTCCCTGCAGCCATATCTCCGTTATCCCAACAACGTCACAGTTACCCATTCACACCTGAGCTTCATCTACCTTATTTCTGACACTTTGTGCATTCCGATATAGAATTTTTAGCCCATTTCTCCTCTCTCTGTTTAAATCACTGCCTACTGTGCTTAACCCAGCTCCCCGAACTCCCATCGGGCTATACGCCCCTTGAATTTTGTTGTCCTTCCTAATTTTACTTATTCTTTCTGCACATTTAACTCCATGTTCCGTCAGACCATCCTTCTGTACGTGTGTCCTCCTTATCATTTGTTCCACCTCACCTTTCTCCACTACACACTTAATATTCCGGAACCGTGTAGTCCCCACCTGTCCTTTATTCTTCATCTCACTATCCTCTCTCACATTCTGGATCCCTGCCCCCTGCAAATTTAGTTTTAACCCCCCCCCCCCCACCCCTGAGCAGCACTAGCAAACTTTCCTGCAAGAATGTTAGTACCTCTCCAGTTCAGGTGTAAACCATCCCATCGGAACAGATCCCACCTTCCCTGGAACAAAGCCCAATCATCTAAGTCACAGCAGCACATCCAATAATCACTTAAGCAGAAGTCACTCAATATATAGAGTGCTTAAGCATCACAGTAACCTGTCCGTTGTGCATGGAACAAGAGGACTATCAGTCATTATTGTTGATAACTTTCAAAAACTCCATTACTGCATCAGGATTAACAAACCACTTAGTGACTCCCTTATGCATAATCCAAATTTTAGCTGGATAGTGCAGGGAATAATTAATGCCCCTTTCCCATAGGGTGATCTTAACCTCTTTGAATGTGTCCTTAAAGCGTTGCAATCTCGGACTACAGTCAGAAAATATGTAAATTCTGTTATTTTCATAGTGAACCACTCCTTTTTGCCTGGCCAGGTGCATAATCTTCTCCTTATTTTTAAAATTGACGAGCTTTGTGATTATAGGTCTCAGTCTCCATGAGTCATCACCACCACTGGGGAATTTTCCCAGGCAGTGGGCTCTCTTGTAGGTGATGGGGGTAGGAAAGTTTTTGATGTCAAAAATTTCTGATAGGATTCATTCCAAAATCCAGTTGCGTCACGTCCTTCAGCTTTTCCAGGGAGATTCAGTATCCGAATATAGGAGGTTGGTGGGTAAAATCAGAGCTCATGGCATTGGGGGGAAGACATTGACATGGATAGAAAACTGGTTGGCAGATAGAAAGCAAAGGGTAACGGTGAACGGGTGTTTCTCGAAATGGCAGGAGGTAACTAGTGGGGTGCCACAGGGCTCAGTATTGGGACCACAGCTGTTTACAACTTACGTCAATGATTTAGATGAAGGCATTGAGAATAACATCAGCAAATTTGCTGATGATACTAAGCTGGGTGGCAGTGTGACATATGATGAGGATGTTAGGAGAATTCAGGGTGACTTGGATAGGCTGGGTGAATAGGCAGATACTTGGCAGATGATGTTTAATGTGAATAAGTGTGAGGTTATCCACTTTGGGAGTAAGAACAGGAAGATTATTATCTGAATGGTGTAGCGTTAGGTAAGGGAGAAATACAAAGAGATCTAGGAGTCCTTGTTCATCAGTCACTGAAGGTGAATGAGCAAGTGCAGCAGGCAGTGAAGAAGGCTAATGGAATGTTGGCCTTTATTACAAAGGGAATTGAGTACAAGAACAAGGAAATCCTTTTGCATTTGTACAGGGCCCTGGTGAGACCACACCTAAAGTATTGTGTACAGTTTTGGTCTCCAGGGTTAAGGAAGGACATCCTGGCTGTAGAGGAAGTGCAGCGTAGATTCACGAGGTTAATTCCTGGGATGTCAGGACTGTCTTACGCAGAGAGGTTAGAGAGACTGGGCTTGTACACGCTGGAATTAAGGAGATTGAGAGGGGATCTGATTGCAACATATAAGATTATTAAGGGATTGGACAAGATAGGAAATATGTTCCAGAAGCTGGGAGAGTCCAGTAACAGAGGGCATGGCTTAAGAATAAGGGGTAGGTCATTTAGGACAGAGTTAAGGAAAAACTTCTTCTCCCAGAGAGTTCTGTGGGTGTGGAATGCACTGCCTCAGAAGGCAGTGGAGGCCAATTCTCTGGATGCTTTCAAGAAGGAGCTAGATAGGTATCTTATGGATAGGGGAATCAAGGGATATGGGGACAAGGCAAGAACCGGGTATTGATAGTAGATGATCAGCCATGATCTCAGAATGGCGGTGCAGGCTTAAAGGGCCGAATGGTCTACTTCTGCACCTATTGTCTATTGTCTATTGACTGATAAGAGGACACGAGTAAGTTTCACAATATGGATACTTTCCCACCTGGCTATTGTGGAAAGTGCGTCTCCTTAACTTTTGATGACATTTCGTCTCACAATGGTTTTGATTCCTGGTGTTCCTTTTACTAAACATTTTTATATGTTGTAGTCTGAGTTCTGTTCAAGTTGCTTTGCCAGGTTTTATGTACATGCTCCTAGGCCTCGATTATACTCGTTTAGAGGCTGTAGAACCCAAAATTTAATTAATGTGGTTTAATGCTCACTATATTTTTTTGTAACTGTTGAGAACCCTTGTGTAACCCCCTGGGTCGCCTCAGGCTCGCTCAGCTCGTTCTTGTCTAGAGGGAGCAGCCTTCGGCCCCGCCAAACTGGGTAATCAGCTGGTGTGGATGCTGTGTGATGTCCCCGCCTCACCCAAAAACAGACAGTACACCATATGCAATTAAATGAGTACAATTTATAAAGGTTACTATAACTAAGTGATTAATAACGATACAGTATATATGAAGAGAAAATTAAAGAAAAGGCGCCAAACTTATCAAAGTCCAAACCACTTCGTGCACAGCCGTTGGAGCTCAATTACTGAAGTCTTCTGGCCACCATTCGATCCCCTCCGAACTCCTCGACTCGCAGCTCAGGACCCTCCGAACTCCTCGGACTCTCCAAACAGCTCAGGACCCTCCGAGTGGTCAACCAAGCACATCTAGCTTCATCCCCCCCCCTCCTCGGAGAATCTCCCGACCTCGGACCCCCCTTTGGGGTCCGATCCTCGCCCAGCTTAGAGCATTGCGTCCTCTCTCTCGACCCCCTCGCGCCGATCTGCCCAAAAGCCCGTCAACAAAAGCTTACAGACTCAGAAGAAAGAACATTAATCCCCATTTGGTTTACAAAGGAATACCATTCTCGTTATCAGTAAATTAGCATTCCTGCTAGTTAACAAAAAAGAAGAAACCCTCTTTACACTTGCATACTTAGAGAGAGTAGCCTACCCACCGGGGATCTTTAATCTAGGGGGCATCAACGGGTGGGTCTCATACAGGGATATGGTAAGGTTCTGTTTCTTAATTACTCTCATTCTTACAGTTCTATCTTTATGCTCTGAGGTATCCATTATTTTTTTCTTTAAGGTATGACTAGTCAACTTAAAATAATCTCCTTGAATGTAAGGGGGATTCATTCTCCAATTAAGAGGAAAAAAATTCTTACATATTTAAAGAGACATTTCACCAATGTAGCATTTTTACAAGAGACTCACCTTTCTGACACAGAACATATAATATCAAGTTAAAAAGGGATTGGGTTGGACATGTTTACTATTCTTCATTTACCACAAAAGCAAGGGGAGTAGCTATACTCGTCAATAAAGACGTGAGGTTTAAATTAATATCAACAGAAAAAGACAAGAATGGTAGACTTATTTTAGTTAATTGTGAACTAAATATGAACAGGGTCACACTGATTAATGTCTACGGCCCCAACCATGATGATCCCTTTTTTTTAATGATTTGGTATTTAAACTTATGACAGATTTGGACCACTGTCTGGTTGGTGGTGACTTCAATTTGGTCTTAGACCCAGCAATGGATCGATACACACCAAGATCTTTTAATCGTTCAAGAGCAGCGTCCGTCCTGGATCAGGGCATGAGGGATCTGGAGTTTTGTGATATTTGGCGTCAACTTAATCCAAATGTATAGGACTTCTCCTTCTTTTCAAATGTCCACGGCTCCTATTCTAGAATTGATATGTTTTTAATATCCCAAAGTATGGTATCCAGGATTATTGAATGCTCTTACCTACCAGCTATACTCTCTGACCATAATCCAATAAAGGTGACTTGGAGGATGGATACTGCATAGTCATCATCTTATAGTTGGAGATTTAAAACATATATGCTTAATGATCCCGAATTTCTCAGATTTATGAACGGACACATTGATTTATTTATGGAAACTAATTCAAATTCTTCTTCCTATGCAAATATATGGGAGGCTTTAAAAGCATATATGAGAGGACAAGTCATTTCATATAGCACACATAAGGTAAGAGAAAAAAGGAAAACTCTTGTATCTCTAGAGGAAGAGATCAGAAATCTTGAAACGTGAAAATGCTTTTACTAACAGTGAATACTAAATACACTGACTTTAAAATGGATTCAATACAATAATTTATGTACAAGTAAAGCTGAGGCAGATATGGCCAGAACTAACTATCATTATTACGAATTCGGAAACAAAACTAGTAAGTTACTTGCCTGGCAAATAAAAAAGGAAGAAACTGATAGATTTATCCAATCTGTTGTTATGGATGATGGTAAATCCCTCATTAACAGGACATAAATCAAGAATACAGAAAGTTTTGTGAAACGCTATATAAAACAGAACATGATATAGAAAATACCAAAGCAACATGTTTCTTGAACTTATTAAATCTGCCTAAGTTATATCCTAAGGATAAAGATCGTTTTGACTCTGATATATCTGAAGAAGAGATTCTTTGCGCTATGAAGTCTCTACAGAAATAAAGCTCCAGGGCCAGATGGCTTTCCAATTGAATACTTTAAAGCCTTTTCAGATAAGCTTGTAACCACTTTAACAAATATGTTTAAGGAGGCACTGATTAATAAAACTCTGCCTAGTTACCTGGAAATGGCTACAATAACATTACTGCCAAAACCTGAGGACTGTCAAAAATGTACTTCTTATCGGCCCCTTAGTCTTTTGAGTTCAGATTATAAGATTTTATCAAAATTAACTGCATTAAGAATAGATGGCATTATCCCTAAATCATTAATACTGATCAGACAGGTTTTGTCAGAAATTGAAATGGATCTGAAAATGTACGGAGATTTTTTCATATGCAAAATGATCCCATGCGATCATGTCGAAGGATGCAGAGAAGGCGTTCGACAGGATAGAACCTACCTTCCTTTTGCAAACTTTTAAAGCAATGAATTTTGGAAGGAGATTTATTCAATACATTGAACCATTTTTTGCCGGTCCTGAAGCTCAAATTCTAACTAATGGAGTCCTATCGGGTACCTTCCCGCTATCCAGAGGAGTCTGCCAAGGTTGTCCAAGTGCTCCGCTGCTGTTCTTAATAGTTGTTGAGCTGCTGGCTATTGCTATTCGTTCTAATCCTACTATTATCAGCATTAAATTTGGCTCAAATGAACACAAACTAGCCCTTTATGCCGACGATCTCTTAGTTTTCCTGTCTGATCCAGAAAAGTCATTACCCTCCCTTCTACGTTTCCAACAGTACAGTGCCGCTTCTAGATATAAATTAAACCTTTCAAAAAGTGAAGTCATGTCTTTTAATATACAGGATAACATTAAAAAACCTAGTCAAACGCTTGCAATGGTGCTCAAATAGGTTTAAATATTTAGGCATAGAAATTAGGAGATCTGCAGACAAAATCCTTAAAGATAATTACATTAAATTATTGAATCGGGTTAAATTAGGTTTACAGAAATGGAGGGAACTGCCATTATCTTTAATTGGAAGAGTAAACTTAATTAAAATGAATATACTCCCCAAATTTCTATATTTATTCCAATGTCTCCCAATTAAAATTCCCAAAAGTCTATTTAATGTTTTAAACAAATCAATGTCCAGCTTTTTATGGAAAGGTAAAGTCCCTAGAGTCAAACTCTCAACCATTCAGGCCCCTTATGCCAAAGGAGGATTAAATTTTCCTAATTTTAAATGTTATTACCTTGCAGCTCAACTTTGTCCAATATGGTGTTGGTTGTACTCTGAGAACAATGAGACTAGATGGTTTCCTATTGAACAACATCAATTAAAAAATGTTCCCTTACAAGTTCTTCCTTTTTTAACATCGAAAAAAAGCACTCTTAAATATTACTAAGAACCCTATAATTTTAAATTCTTTTGCAGTATGGCAAGAAGCTCATGCAGTTATTGGTATAAATACCTCATTATTTCAGAAAACTCCTCTGTGGAATAACTCCAATATCCCCCACCTGAATGCAGACAGCATTCTAAAAAATTGGGTTAATAGTGGTATAAAAACAGTTGATGATTTATATAGCCAAGATAACTTTGCCAATTTTCAACAATTGCCTGGTAAATCTAATCTACCAAATCAAAATTTATTGAAATATTTTCAGATTAGACACTGGGTCCGTAACAGTTATACAGGCTATCCACAAATTCCAATAGAATCCCCATTTGAAAAGTACCTGTTTAGTGAAGCCCTGTACACTACAAAAGGACTTATATAATCTATTTATGTTATTTTAAACAATAACTTGCCAATCTATACTAAGAGTGATATTAAAAATAAGTGGGAATCAAATCTTGAATGCAAATATAATGATGCCGATTGGTGTAATATCCTTCAAATGTCTCAAACTGCATTAATTTCAACTAAACATAGACAAGTACAGTTTAATATCTTTAACAGGACCTACTACACCCCACATAGACTGCACAAAATATACCATAATACCTCTCCTAATTGTCAGAGATGTAAATCTTGTGACAGATACTTACTTCATATGCTTTGGAAATGCTCTTATCTGGAAGACTTTTGGAAATACATTGTTAGAATAACCTCAGATATTATAAAAACCAAAATTTCATTTGATCCTAGTGTCTGGATTTTGAAAGATCTACAAGGTCTTAATGTGAACTACAATAAAAAAAATACTTCATATTGCTTGCGGCTACAGCTGGGAAAAAGTGCATCCTACAAAACTGGAAATCTGACTTTCCTCCCTCACACAGGCAGTGGTTAAACGAGCTAACATCCTGTAGTAAACCTGAAAAGATCTTGTATGGTGTGAAGAGGAAACCAGTAACATATGAAAAAACATGGGGTTCTTTTTTGGCCTTATTACCATCATTATCAAGACGTACAAAAAAGCTGGATAAACTCAGCAGGTCTGGCAGCATCTGCTGAAAGAAGCAGTCAACGTTTCGGGTCGAAACCCTTCGTCAGCGCTAAAGGAGGAGGGGGAAGGGACCGTATAAAGAAGGTGGGGAGAGGGTGGAAAACCAATCAGAGGAAAGATTAAGACGTGGGGGAGGGGAAGCAGGGAGGGGATAGGCAGGAGAGGTGAAGAAGGAATCTAAAGGGAAATCAGTATGGGTAGTAGAAGAAGGCAGCATCATGAGAGGTGATAGGCAGCTAGAAGAGGAGACAGAGTAGAGGTGGGATGGGGAAGGGAGAGGGAGGAAATTACCGGAAGTTAGAGAGTTCGATGTTCATACCAAGGGGCTGGAGACTACCCGGACGGTAGAATGAGATGTTGTTTCTCCAACCGAAGTTTGGCCTCATCATGGCAGTAGAGGAGGCCAAGTATGGACATATCCAAATGGGAATGAGAGGGAGAGTTGTAGTGAGTGGCAACCAGGAGATCCTGTCTGTTGTGGTTACCATTATACCTCCTCAGCTACTGAATTAGTATGGATACCTGTCTTCACATGCTCATACTATCTGCTTAGTGTAGTAATATATACCTTATTAATACTACACATTAGGACCCCATACTTTACTTGATCGAATTTTATTTTTGCTATTTTTCAATTGTGAACGAGGAAGGAATTTTTAACACCAGGGTTGTGGGTTGGGGGGGGGGGGTTAGTATTTTGTCTGTTTTTTGTTTGTTTGCTTTTTTTCTTATGTGTATCTGTTTATAAAAATATTTTCTTTTTGCATAAAAATATCCATATAAAAAAGGGTGGGAGACAGGAGAAAGGAAACTAGGTTTGTCAGTCTGACATCAGTGGATGGGAAGTTATTGGAATCAATAATTAGGGATGAGATTATAGAGTACCTGGAGGCACATGACAAGATATGCCAAAGTCGACATGGTTTCCTGACAAACCTCCTGCAATTTTTTGAGGAGATTACAAGCAAGGTAGTAGATGTGGTGTACTTGGATTTTCAGAAGGCCTTTGACAAGGTGCCTCATATGAGTCTGCTTAGCAAGATAAGAGCCCATGGAATTACAGGAAAGTTAGTAGGTGGAGCATTGGCTGATCGGCAGAAAATAGATAGTGTGAATAAAGGGATCCTCTCCTGGCCAGCTGCTGGTTACCAGTGGAGTTCCACAGGGATCAGTATTGGGACCACTGCTTTTTACGACGTATGTCAATGATTTGGACTATGAGATTAATGGATTTGTAGATAAATTTTCCGTTGTTACAAAAATAGGTGGTGGAACAGGGAGTGTTGAGGAAACACAGAGCCTGCAGGGAGACTTAGTTTAGGGGAATGGACAAAGTGGCAAATGAAATACAATGTTGGAAAGTGTATGGTCATGCACTTTGATGGAAGAAATAAACGGGCAGACTATTATTTAAATAGGGAGAAAATTCAAAATGATGAGATGCAAAAGGACATGGGAGTCCTTGTGCAGGATACCCCAAAGGTTAACCTCCAGATTGCATCAGTGGTGAAGAAGGCCAATGCAATGTTGGCATTCATTTCTGGAGGTATAGAATATTAGAGCAAGGATGTGATGTTGAGACTCTATCAGGCACTCCTGAAACCACACTTGGAGTATTGTGTGCAGTTTTGGGCTCCTTATTTTAGAAAGGATATACTGACATTGGAGAGGGTTCAGAGAAGATTCATGACAATGATTCCACGAATGAAAGGGTTACCATATGGGGAATGTCTGGCAGCTCTTGGGCTGTATTCCCTGGAGTTCAGGAGAATGAGGGGTGACCTCATAGAAACATTCTGAATTTCAAAAGGTCCAAACAGATTAGATAAAACAAAGTTATTTCCCATGGTAGGGGAATCTCAGGTAAGAGGGCACAACTTCAGGATTGAAGGATGTCCATTCAGAACAGAGAAATTACTTTAGTCAGAGGCTGGTAAGTCTGTGGAATTTGTTGCCACGAGCGGCTGTGGAGGCCAATACACTGGGTGAATTTAAGATAGGTTCTTGATTAGCCAGTGCATCAAAGGGTATGGGGAGAAGGGACGGGTGTGGGGATGACTGGAAGAATTGGATCACCCCATGATTGAATGGTGAAGCAGACTTGATGGGCCGAATGGCCCACTTCTACTCCTATATCTTATGGTCTTAATCTTTGGGGAATCCTGCACAAGAACTCCCAAGTCCCTTTGTGCCTCAGATTTTTGAATTTTCTGTTTAGAAAATAGGCATGACCATACAATTCCCAACACTGTATTCCATCTGCCACTTCTTTGCCCATTTTCCTAATATGTGTAAGTCCTTCTGTAGCCTCTCTACTTCCTCAAAACTAGCTGCCCCACTTCTATCTTTGTAAATCGTCTGTAACCTCTGCTGCAAAGCCATCAATTCCATCATCCAAGTCATTGAGATATAATATAAAAAGAAACAATCCCAACACAGACCCCTGTAGAATACCACTAGTCAACAGCAGTCAACCAGAAAAGGCTCCCTTATCCCCACTCTGGCTCCTGCCAATAAGCCACTGCTTTATCCATGCAAGTTAATACAATGGGTTCTTAACTTATTAAGCACCCTCGTGTGTGGTACCTTGTCAAAGGCCTTTTGAAAATCCAAGTACACAACATTCACTGATTCTCCTTTGTCTATCCTGCTTGTTGTTTCTTCCAAGATTTGTCAGGCAATATATTTCCTTCAGGAAGCCGTGCTGACTACAGCCAATTTTATCACATGCTTCCAAATAAGCCGAAACCAAATCTTTAACAAGTGACTCCAACATCTTCCCAACCACTGAGATCAGACTAACTGGCCTATAATTTCCTTTTTCTTGCTCTCTCTCCTGAAGAATGGAGTGACATTTGCAATCTTCCATTCATCTGGAACCATGCCAGAATCTATTCATTCCTGAAAGATCATTACTGATGCCTCCATAATCTCTTGAGCCACCTCTTTCAGAACCCTGGGCTGTAAGCTATCTTGTCCAGGTTATTTATCTACCTTCAAACGTTTTAGTTTCCCAAGTACCTTTTGCTTAATAATGGCAACTTCACATACTTCTGACCCCGACCCTCTCGAACTTCTGGCATGGTTAGTGTCTTTCACAGTGACGAGTGATGAAAAGTACTTATTCAGCTTGTCCCACATTTCCCCAATTACTACCTCTCCAGCATCATTTTCCAGCAGTCCAATATCTACTCTCACGTCTCTTTTACACTTCATGCATCTGAAGAAACTTTTGGTATCCTCTTCAATATTATTGGTTAGCTTGTTGTTGGATTCTATTTTTTTCCTTCTTAATGACTCTTTAGCTGGTTTTTAAAATTTCCCAATACTTTAACTTCCTACAAATTTTTGTTCTGTTATATGCCCTCTCAGGGTTTTTTTTTGCCAGCTTTGACTTCTCGTTACCCATGGTTGTATCACCTTGCCTTTAGAATACTTCTTCCTCTTTGGGATATATATATCCTGAGCCTTCCCAGTTGCTTCCAGAAATTCCAGCATTGTAGCTGTGCTGTCATCCCTGCCAATGTTCTTTTCTAATCAATTTTGACCAGCTCCTCGCTCATGCTTCTGTAATTCCCTTTACTCCTTTGTAACCATATAACAATTACAGCACAGAAACAGGCCATCTCGACCCTTCTAGTCTGTGCCAAAAGCTCACTCTCACCTAGTCCCACCTACCTACACTCAGCCCATAACCCTCCATTCCTTTCCTGTCCATATACCTATCCAAGTTTTTTTTAAATGACAATATCAAACCTGCCCCTATCACTTCTACTGGAAGCTCATCCACAGAGCTACCACTCTCTGAGTAAAGAAATTCCCCCTCGTGTTATCCCTAAACTTTTGCCCCTTAACTCTCAACTCATGTCCTCTTGTTTGAAACTCCCCTACTCTCAATGGAAAAAGCCTATTCACGTCAACTCTATCTAACCTCCTCATAATTTTAAATACCTCTATCAAGTCCCCCCTCAACCTTCTACACTCCAAAGAATAAAGACCTTACTTGTTCAACCTTTCTCTGTAACTTAGGTGCAGAAACCCAGGTAACATTATAGTAAATCTCCTCTGTACTCTCTCTATTTTGTGACATCTTTCCTATAATTTGGTGACCAGAACTGTGCACAGTATTCCAAATTTGGCCTCACCAATGCCTTGTACAATCTTAACATTACATCCCAACTCCTATATTCAATGCTCTGATTTATAAAGGCCAGCATACCAAAAGCTTTCTTCACCACCCTATCCACATGAGATTCCAACTTCAGGGAACTGTAATACTGATACATCTGACTTAAGCTTCTCCTTCTCAAATTGCAGGGTGAATTCTATCATATTATGATCACTGGCCCCTAAGAGTTTCTTTGCCTTAACCTCTTGAATCAATTCAATAAGACCATAAGACTATAGGTCAAATATGATGGCAGAATGTAGTATTAATGGTAAGACTCTTGGCAGTGTGTAGGATCAGAGGGATCTTGGGGTCCGAGTTCATAGGACACTCAAAGCAGCTGCACAGGTTGACTCTGTGGTTAAGAAAGCATATGGTGTATTGGCCTTCATCAATCGTGGAATTGAATTTAGGAGATGAGAGGTAATGTTGCAGCTATATAGAACCCATTTGGAGTACTATGCTCAGGTGTGGTCGCCTCACTACAGGAAGGATGTGGAAGCCATAGAAAGGGTGCAGAGGAGATTTACAAAGATGTTGCCTGGTTTTGGGAGCATGCCTTATGAGAATAGATTGAGTGAACTTGGCCTTTTTTCCTTGGAGCGACGGAGGGTGAGAGGTGACCTGATAGAGGTTTATAAGATGATGAGAGGCATTATTGTGTGGATAGTCAGAAGCTTTTTCCCAGGGTTGAGATGGTTGCCACAAGAGGACACAGGTTTAAGGTGCTGGGAAGTAGGTAAAGAGGAGATGTCAGGGGTAAGTTTTTTACTCAGAGTGGTGAGTGTGTGGAATGGGCTGCCAGCAATGGTGGTGGAGGTGGATATGATAGGGTCTTTTAAGAGACTTTTAGATAGGTACATGGAGTTTAGTAAAATAGAGGGCTATGGGTAAACCTAGTAATTTCTACGGGAAAGACATGTTCGGCACAACTTTGTGGGCTGAAGGGCCTGTAGTGTGCTGTAGGTTTTCTCTGTTTCTATGTTACTATAAGATATAGGAGCAGAATTAAGCCATTCAGCCTATTGTGTATGCTCCGCCATTCCATCAATGGCTGATCCCAGATCCCACTCAACCCCATACACCTGCCTTCTCGCCAGATCCTTTGTTGCCCTGACCAATCAGGAAATGATCAACTGCCGCCTTAAATATACCCATAGACTTGATCTCCACTGCAGTCTGTGGCAGAGCATTCCACGGATGTACTACTCTCTGACTAAAAAAAAATGCCATCTTCCTATTCCAAAGGGTTGCCCCTCAATTTTGGGGCTGTGCCCTCTAGTTCTGGATACCCCCACCGTAGGAAACATCCTCACCATATCCACACTATCTAGTCCTTTCAACATTCTGTAGATTTCAATGAGATCCCCCTACATTCTTCTAAATTCCAGTGAGTACAGGCACTTCACGTGTCCAAAATTGAAAAGCCACATCACTACTGGCTAAAACATTGATTAGGCCACATTCCAGTTCATTGCACAACACCAAATCCAGAATCTTCTCTAAATCTTTCTTGTCTTTGTTTCTAAATGTTCTTTAGAACATAGAACAGTACAGGCTCTTTAGCTCACAATTGTGTACTGATCTTTTAACCCAATCTAAGATCAATCTAACCCTTTCTTGCTATGTATTCCTCCACATCTCATTCTAAGAGCGTCTTAAAAGTCCCAATGTATCTGCCTTTTCCACCAGCCCTATAGGGTTATTTACACAACCACCCCTACCACTTCCTCTGGCACTTTGTTCCACATATCCATCACCTGCAGGTCCCCTTTAAATCTTTCTATATTCACAAATCCATGCCTCTGGTTTTACTCCCTACCCTGGGAGTAAATCTGTGACAATCTACCTTATCTATGAGAGGGATATACCTCCATAAAGAGATACTATCCTTTGCTTTCGGGACAATAGTCCCAGCTTATCCATTCTATTCTTATAACTAAAGGCCTCCAGTCCCAGCAATATGCCTGTGAATCTGTAAGCATAATACTCCAAGTACACGCTCACAAATGTCTGTTTAATAACACCATTATTTGTGTTGAAGATGAGAAGAAGAATTGATCAAAAGTTTGGCAAAGCAAGTCGCCCCATTCCTCTTTTCACAGAATCTTCGCTTTAGCGTTGTGGCAGTGCTATGACACTGAATGGCTGCTGTCACCTGTGTCTGAGCTCAGTGAGGTTTAGAATTCCCAGGACTCCATCCACCTCAACCCTGCCATTGGGCTGTGAGGATCCTGAGCATGTGGGCCAACCATCTCATAGGCCAGTGGATGAAACAAGTAGAAGCTGGAATAAAAGAGAATAGTGATTCTCCACAGATCAAAGGAATCTTGCACATTGAATCAGTACAAATCTCTGAAATGGCAAAGTAAAAGACTGGCATTGGAAGGTTTCCCACCAACTCAAACTACATCATCCCAACATATTAGTTCAATCAGGAAGGAAGGATTGCAGTGAAGAAGGGATTAATGAGGAGAAAAGGAGACATCTTTACACTGATAGTCACATCTACGACTCTAGCTAGTCATTTTGTACTCCATTTGACAAAATGTGGTCATAATTTGAGTGATGCTGTTGGTTTAGGTCAGGTGAGAAACTACCATATATTTTGTAAGGAATTCACACCTTTTACTCACCATACACAAATGGTAAAACACAGTACAGGCTCTTCAGCCCATGGTGTGCCAAGCTTTTAACATACTCTAAGATCAGTCCTTCCCATATAACCCTCCAACACACACAAAATGCTGGAGCAACTCAGCAGACCAGACAGCATCTGTGGAAAAAAGTACTGTCGATGACTCAGGCTGATATCCTTCGGCAGGATGTCCCAAAACATAAACTGCACTTTTTTCCATGATCTCCAGCATCTGTAGATTCTCTCTTGTTCATATAACCCTTCATTTTCCTTCATTCATGTGCTTATTTGAAGATGTGATGAAATACATTGATGAAGGTAGAGCTGTAGATGTAATGCATAAGGATTTTAGTAAGGCATTTGATAAGGTACCTGATGCAAGGCTTATTGAGGAAGTAAGGAGACATGGGATCCAAGGGAACATTGCTTTGTGGATCCAGAACTGCTTGCCCACAGAAAGTAAAGAGTGGTTGTAGACGGGTCATATACTGCATGGAAGTCGGTGACCAGTGGTGTGCATCAGGGATATGTTCTGAAACCCCTTACCCTTTGTGAGTTTTATAAATGACCTGGATGAGGAAGTGGAGGGATGGGCTAGTAAATTTGCTGATGACACAAGGTTGGGGGTGTTGTGGATAATGTGGAGGGCTGTCAGAGGTCACAGTGGAACATTGATAGGATGCAAAACAGGGCTGAGAAGTGGCAGATGGAGTTCAACCCAGATAAATGTGAGGTGTTACACACACAAAATGCTGATGGAATGCAACAGGCCAGGCAGCATCCATAGGAACAAGCACAGTCGATGTTTCGGGCCGAGACCCTTCGTCAGGACTATCTGAAAGAAAAGATAGTAAGAGATCTGAAAGTAGGAGGCGGAGGGAGAAATCCAAAATGATAGGAGAAGACAGGCGGGGGAGGGGTGAAGCTAAGAGCTGGAAAGGTGATTGGCAAAAGGGATACAGAGCTGGAGAAGGGAAAGGATCATGGGATGGGAGGCCTAGGGAGAAAGAAAGGGAGTGGGGAGCACCAGAGGGAGATGGAGAACAGGCAAAGAGTGATTGTGAGAGGGGCAGAGAGAGAAAAAAAGGAGGGGGAATAAATAAGGGATACGGGGAGGAGGGGCATTAACCTGATGCCATCAGGTTGGAGGCTACACAGACGGAATACAGGCAGTCCCCAGGTTACGTACGAGTTCCTTTCCTGAGTCCATCTTTAAGTCAGATTTGTACATAGGTCAGGACAAGTACATTCGGTATTATTTAGCATTGGTTAGTCAAGCGTTTGTCTTGGTATATAGTATATATTTTACCTTTCTATGCATATAAAACAATTAAGAAACGTATGTATTCCAATAACTAAACCACTGCTTTGCTTTGTAATAAGTGTAGCTTTCATCAGGACAGGGCCTTTCAAATGCTCCATTATTCTCACTTTATCCTTTACAATTGTTCCAAACGTTGACTGACTGTAGCCTAACACTTTTCCAATGACCGATGGCATTTCACCTCTTTCTAAACACTTTATTATTTCCACTTTATTTTCAATTGCGATCGCTTCCCGTCAATGGAACAAAAACTCTGCGGGCGGCGGGTCCCGAGCTGCGCCCACTCCCGAGGTCCACTGGGTCCTAAGGACCACCTCACTGAAACAGGTTAAATGGGACAAATGGGGGTTGTGCTGGGTTTGGGTATTTGATCCTCCACAATATTCCGCGTGGGAATTTAAACTGGAGGTGGCAATGTTTTTTTTACGAGGTTGAGTTGCGAGCTCGACATCAACCCGGCGCAGGAGCAGTCTGTCACTGGATTGAACTCAAGCCCGGTGCTGATCTCACTGCACCACCAGCTGATCAGAATGTGGGGGGGGGGGGGGGTCAGGGCGAATCTTACTAAGAAAAATTTAAGCCAAATACAAAATTAAACACTCAACACAGTGTCAACGGCAACAACTTAAAATGGTGGATGGCGTTCTCCTTCCTCGGTTCATAAGTATGAGTTGTCCATAAGTCGGACATTCGTAACTCAGGGACCGCCTGTATAAGGTGGTGTTCCTCCAACCTGTATGGCTTCATCTAGATGTGAGGTGGTTCATTTTGGTAGCTTAAATATGATGGCAGAACATAGCATTAATGGTAAGACTCTCAGCAGTGTGGAAGATCAGAGGGATCTTGGGATCTGAGTCCATAAGACACACAAAGCTGCTACACAAGTTGACTCTGTGATTAAGAAGGCATATGGTGCATTGGCCTTCATCAATTGTGGGATTGAGTTGAAGAGCCAAGAAGTAATGTTACAACTATACAGGACTGGGAAAAAGCCTCTGACTATCCACACGATCAATGCCTCTCATAATCTTATACACCTCTATCAGGTCACCTCTCATCCTCCTTTGCTCCAAGGAGAAAAGGCCGAGTTCACTCAACTTATTCTCATAAGGCATGCTCCCCAATCCAGGTAACATCCTTTTAAATCCCCTCTGCACCTTTTCTAAGGCTTCCACATCCTTCTTGTAGTGAGGTGACCAGAACTGAGCATAGTACTCCAAGTGGGGTCCAACCAGGGTCCGACATAGCTATAACATTACCTCTTGGCTCATAAACTCAATCCCACGGTTGACGGCCAATGCACAGTATGCCTTCTTAACCACAGAGTCAACCTGCTCAGCAGCTTTGAGTGTTTTATGGACTTGGACTGCAAGATCCATCTGATCCTCTACAATGCTACGAGTCTAACCATTAATACTACATTCTGCCATCATGTTTGACCTCCATGCAGAATATGATCCATCTACAACCATTCTTTGCCTTCTGTGGGCAAGCCAATTCTGGACCCACAAAGCAAGATCCCCTTGGATCCCATTTCTCAATAAGCCTTGCATGGGGTACCTTATCAAATACCTTAACTCCTGCATTCTTCTAAATTCCGGTGAGTACAGGCCCAAAGCTGCCAAATATTCCTCATATGTTAACCCCTTCAACCTCAGAATTATCCACATGAACCTCCTCTGGACTCTCTCTAATGACAACACATCTTTTCTGAGATATGGGGCCCAAAACCATTGACAATACTCCAACTGCGGCCTGACTGGTGTCTTATGAGGCCTCAGAATTATTTCATTGCTTTTATATTCTGTTCCCTTGAAATAAATGCCAGCATTGCATTTGCTTTCTTTACCACAGACTGAACCAACCAACCAACTTTACCACTGCCCTTCCCTTTGACAACATCGGTGGCGTGGAGAGGGGAGTCTTGCAGCATGGGCAACTCAGTCTCCCATAAAACCCTGCCCAGGCCTGCGCCCTGGAAACCTTCCAAGGTGCAAATCCATGGTCTATCGAGACTAACGGATGCCTATCTATCTATACAGAGAGAGTACAGAGGAGATTTACCAGAATGTTACCTGGGTTTCAGCACCTAAGTTACAGAGAAAGGTTGAACAAGTTAGGTCTTTATTCTTTGGAGTGCAGAAGGTTGAGGGGGAACTTGATAGAGGTATTTAAAATTATGAGGGGGTTAGATAGAGTTGACGTAGATAGGCTTTTTCCATTGAGAGTAGGGGAGATTCAAACAAGAGGACATGAGTTGAGAGTTAAGGGGCAAAAGTTTAGGGGAAACACGAGGGGGAACTTCTTTACTCAGAGAATGGTAGCTGTGTGGAACAAGCTTCCAGTAGAAGTGGTAGAGGCAGGTTCGATATTGTCATTTAAAAAAAAAATTGGATAGGTATATGGACAACAAAGGAATGGAGGGTTATGGGCTGAGTGCAGGTTGGTGGGACTAGGTGAGAGTAAGCATTCGGCATGGACTAGAAGGGCCAAGATGGCCTGGTTCTGTGCTGTAATTGTTATATGTTATATGAACCTGTATATTAACCTTCTAGGAGTCTTGTAAGAAGACTCCTAAGTTCCTCTGCACCGCTGATGTTTGAATCTTCTCCCTATTTAGCTAATATTCCACACTGCTGTTTCTTTTACCAAAATGTATCAGCATACATTTCCAACACTACATTCGATCTGCCCATTTTTCCAATTTGTCTAAATTCTGCTGCAATCGCATTGTTTCCTCAGCACTACCTACCTTCATATCATCCACAACGCTTGCCACAAAGCCATTAATTTCATTATCTAAGTAAATGACAAACAATGTGAAAAGTAGTGATTCCAATACCAGCCCCTGAGGAACACCACTCGTCACCAGCACCCATTCACCTGTCAGGCTTTCCACTATCAATCCCAATATCTTTCCTTGAATGCCACAGGATTTTATCTTGTTAAGCAGCCTCATGTGTGGCACCTTCAACAAATGTCTTCTGAAAATCCAAGTAAATGACATCCACTGTCTCTCCTTTGTACACCCATAAGTCAATGTCAGCATGGTTAGAACACCCTAAAGATTAACTTGCAGGTCAAGTCAGTGGTGAGGAAGGCAAATGCCATGTTAGCATTCACTTCAAGAGGTCTAGAATACAAGAGCAAAGATGAGATGCTGAGGCTTTATAAGGCACTGGTGAGGCCTCACCTTGAGTATTGTAAACAATTTTGGACTCTTCATCTTAGAAATAATGTGTTAGCATTGGAGAGGGTCCAAAGGAGGTTCACAAGGATGATTCCAGGAATGAAGGGTTATCATACGAGGAATGTTTGATGGCTCTGGGACTGTACTTGCTGGAACTTAGATGGATGAGTGAGGATCTCTTTAAATCTTTTGAATGTTTAAAGGCCTAGACAGAGTAGTTGTGGAAAGAATATTTCCCATGGTGAGAGAGTCTAGGACAAGAGGGCACAACCTCAGGATAGAGGGGCATGCATTTAAAACAGATGTGGAGAAATTTCTTTTGCCAGAGGGTGGAGAATTTGTGGAATTTGTTGCCACATGCAGCTGTGGAGTTGTTGGGTATACTTAAGGCAGAGAAAATAGGGCTTTGATTGGACATGGCATCAAAGGTTACGGGGAGAAGGCCGGGAAATGGGGTTGAAGAGGAGATTGAAAAAAAAGATCAGCCATGATTGAATGGCGGAGCAGAAGATCTCGTTGACTTGGATTTTCAGATAGCATTTGATAAGGTGCCACACATGAGGATGCTTAACAAGATAAAATCGCGTGGTTACAAGAATGATACTGGTATGGACAGAGGAATGCCTGACATGCAGGAAGCAGCGAGTGGGAATAAAGGGGGCCTTTTCTGGTTGGCTGCCGGTGACTAGTGGTGTTCTTCAGGGTTCTGTATTGGAACCACTAATTTTCACATTGTTTCTCACTGATTTCCATGACAGAATTGATGGCTTTGTGGCAAAGCGTGCGGATGATATAAAGATAGGTGGAGAGGCAGGTAGTGCAGAGGAAACTATGTGATTGCAGCAGGATTTAGACAAATTGGAAGAATGGGCAAAAGGGGGCAGATGGAATGCAGCGTTGAGAAATGTATGATAATGTATTTTGGTAAAAGGAACAATAGTGGAGACTATTTTCTAAATAGAGAGAAGGTTCAAACATCAGAGGTGCAGGAGGACTTAGGAGCCTTTGTGCAACACCTCCATAAGGTTAATTTACAGGCTGAGTCTGTGGTAAGGATGGCACATGCAATGTTGGCATTTATTTCAAGGGGAATAGAATATAAAAGCAAGGAGATAATGCTGAGGCTTTATAAGACACTAGTCAGGCTGCAGATGGAGTATTATCAACAGCTTTGGGCCCCAATGCTCAGAAAGGATGTGTTGTCATTGGAGAAAGTCCAGAAGAGGTTCACGAGGATGATTCCTCATGATTCTGCCAGTGACTAGTGGTGTTCCGCAGGGATCGGTATCTGCCAGTGACTGGTGGTGTTCCACATAGGCTGGTGTTTGTTTGACTTGATTTTTTACTGTATATCAATGATTCAGATGATGGAATAGATGCTTTGTTGCCAAGTTTGCAGATGATATGAAGATTGGTGGAGGACCAGGCAGTTTTGAGGAGACAAGTAGGCTGTAGAAGGATTTAGACAGATTAGAAGAATAGGCAAGAGAATGGCAAATGAAAGACTATGTTCAAAAATGCATCGTCATGCATTTTGGTAATAGAAATAAATGTACAGACTATTTTCTAAACGGGAAGAAACCCCAGAAATCTGAGATGCAAAGGGGCACAGGAGTTCTTGTGCAGAACACCCTAAAGGTTAACTTGCAGGTTGAGTCATTGGTGAGAAAGGCATATACAATGTTAGCATTTATTTCAAGAGGTCTAGAATACAAGAGCAAGGATGGGATGCTGAGGCATATAAGGCACTGGTGTGACCTCACCTTGAGTATCGTGAACAGGTTTGAGCTCCTCATCCAAGAAAAGATCTGCTGGCATTGGAGAAGGTCCAGAGGAGGTTCACAAAGATGATTTTGGGATTGAAGGGGTTATCGTACAAGGAACGTTTGATGGCTCTGGGTCTGTACTCGCTGGAATTTAGAAGGATGAGGGGGGATTTCATTGAAAACCTTTAAATGTTGAACAGCCTAGACAGAGTAGATGTGGAAAGGCTGTTTCCCAGAGTGGGGGAGTCTAGGATAAGAGGGCACAGCCTCAGGATAGAGGGGCATCCATTTAAAACAAAGATTTCTTTAGCCAGAAAGAATTGAATTTGTAGAATTTGTTACCACATGCAGCTGTGGAGGCAAGGACATTTGGTCTATTTAAAGAAATGATGATAGATTCTTGATTTGACACAGCATCAAAAGTTATGGGGATAAGGCTGGGGAATGGGGTTGAGGAGGGAAAAAAGGATCAGTCATGACTGAATGGCAGACCAGACGATGAGTCAAATGGCCTAATTCTGCTCCTAAGTCTTATGGTCTTATTCTGGAAATGATGGGGTTAACATACAAGGAGTTCTTGGCAGCTTTGGGCCTGCACTCACTGGAATTTAGAAGAATGCGGGGGGAGGGTCTCATTGAAATCTACTGCATGTTGAAAAGACCAGATAGGATGGATGTGGAAAGGACGATTCCTCTGGTGGGGGTATCCAGAACTAGAAGGCACACCCTCAAAATTAAGGAGCGACCTTTTAGAACAGAGGTAAGGTGGAATTTTTTAGCCAGAGAGTAGTGAATCTGTGGAATGCTCTGACACAGACAGTGGTGGAGTCCAAGTCCTTGGGTATACTTAAGGCAGAAGTTGATTGTTTCCTGATCAGTTGAGTGGGATTGGGATCAGCCATGATGGAATGGCGGAGCAGACTCGATGGGCTGAATGCCTCCATGCCTCCAGTCTTATGGTCAAAAATTTCCTGACCCTTCACCTATCTGCTCAGATGAAGTGGGAATCCAAATGAGAAAGGTAAAGTCAAGAAAAGGATTGGAAAAACTTTGCAGAAGTTAACTTCTCCACATGATGCTGCATGGGCAGGTGAGAAAATGAAGTTAACATGAGATTGTTAGAATGAACGAAACTTGTTTTCATAGGTAGAACTGTGAATCAATCCCATTTTTAGGAGATATGCCTACCTGTACATACAGGCAAAAATCAAGCATGTAACTCCGCCAATGTAAACTCTTCGGGCTACTTGATGGCTTAAGAAGAGGTCAGAACTTTGCAGCAGGACATGCCAGGTAATTGCTGAAAAAGAAATAAGTATGAAAATAAGTATGAGGTTCTGCAGATGAGAGCAACATACACAAAATGTCAGAGGAACTCAGTGTTTTGGCTCAACATGTTGATTGTTTATGCCAAATTTAGTAATAGTTGGAAAAAATGCAACACTTTTCCCACTCACAAATTGCTGAAGGAACACTGGAAGTGAATAAACAATCAACATTTTGAGCCAAAACACTGAGTTCCTCTGACATTTTGTGTATGTTGTGTATGGGGAGCGTGGGTTGGAATTCCTCGAGCAATTCCTTTACTCCATGCTGCCTATATCTATTGTAGACATCCCTCTTTTTCCAAACTAAATTTCTAATATCCGTTGAAAACCATGGTGCTTTCAAACCTTTAACCTTTCCTTTCAACCTAACAGGAACATAAAGATTCTGTACCCTCATAATTTCACCTTTAAATGACCTCCATTTCTCTATTACATCCTTCCCATAAAACAACTTGACCCAATCCACTCTCTCTAAATCCCTTCGCATCTCCTCAAAGTTAGCCTTTCTCCAATCAAAAATCTCAACTCTAGGTCCTGTCCTGTCCTCCATAATTATATTGAAGCTAATGCTATTGTGATCACTGGACCCGAAGTGCTCCCCAACACATACATCTGTCAGCTGACCTATCACATTCCCTAACAGGAGATCCAACACTGCCCCATCTCTAGTCGGTACTTCTATGTACTGTTGCAAAAAACTACCCTGCACATATTTCACAACTCTAAACCATCCAGCCCTTTTACAGAATGAGCTTCCCAGTCTACGTGTGGAAAATTAAAATCTTCCACAATCACCACCTTGTGTTTACTACAAATATCTGCTATCTCCTTACACATTTGCTCTTCCAACTCACGCTCCCCATTAGGTGGCCTATAATATACTCCCATCAATGTTACTACACCCTTCCCATTCCTCAATTCCACCCAAATAATCTCCCTAGAGGAGCTCTCTAATCTATCCTTCCAAAGTACCGCCGTAAGATTTTCTCGGACAAGCAATGCAACACCTCCTCCTCTGGCCCCTCCTACTCTATCACACCTGAAGCAACTAAATCCAGGAATATTTAGTTGCCAATCACACCCTTCCTGCAACCATGTTTCACTAATAGCTACAACATCATAATTCCAGGTATCAATCCACGCTTTAAGCTCATCCACCTTTCCTACAATGCTCCTAGCATTAAAATAGATACATTTAAGATATTCTCCAACCCCTCCTCTCTTTTCATCCCTAACAATGCATTCAAATTTATTATCCTTTTCTTTCTTCTCCCCTACATATTCGGGCTGAGCGCATCCCTTCTCCATCACCTGCCTTTCCTCCCTCACACACTGTCTATTTACTTGCTCCACTGGTGAACTAACCTACTCTCCCATGATTTCCTCAAATTGATTCCCGCCCCCCCATCTTACTAGTTTAAAGTCTGCCCTGTAGCCCTAGCAAACCTCCCTAAAGAATTGAACTGATGTGAACTTTGTGAAGCTGGAATTTAGACTAATGATTAATTTACTGGATCAACCTTGAACTGAATAGAAACATGAACTCAATTGTAACTCGTTACATTTCCAAAGACATTTTCACCAATGGTCAAGAAATAAGGAAAACAATAGTAATGATATGCGAAATAAGAGCAAATAAAGATCGCCATATCCCACAGTCAGAGGATTCCTTCTTGAAGGACTCTCACCAACAGGGACATGCCCTCTTCTCATTACTACAGTCAAATGCCAGAGGAAGGCCGAAGAATGAGATTGAGAAAAATTCAGGCATAGAACATACAACATAGAATATAGAATAGTACAGCACAGTACAGGCCCTTTGGCCCACAATGTTGTGCCAACCCTTAAACCCAGCCTCTCATATACCCACCCCACCTTAAATTCTTCCATATATCTGTCTAGTAGTCTCTTAAATTTCACGAGTGTATCTGCCTCCACCACTGACTAAGGCAGTGCATTCCACGCACCAACCACTCTCTGAGTAAAAAACCTTCCTCTAATAGAACATAGAACAATACAGCACAGTACAGGCCCTTCGGCCCACAATGCTGTGCTGACCCTTAAACCCTGCCACCCATAAAATAATATCCCCCTTGAACTTCCCACCCCTTACCTTAAAGCCATGTCCTCTTGTATTGAGCAGTGGTGCCCTGGGGAAGAGGCGCTGGCTGTCCACTCTGTCTATTCCTCTTAATATCTTGTACACCTCTATCATGTCTCCTCTCATCCTCCTTCTCTCCAAAGAGTAAAGCCCTAGCTCCCTTAATCTCTGATCATAATCCATACTCTCTAAACCAGGCAGCATCCTGGTAAATCTCCTCTGTACCCTTTCCAATTCTTCCACATCCTTCCAAGAGTGAGGCGACCAGAACTGGACACAGTACGCCAAGTGTGGCCTAACTAGAGTTTTATAGCGCTGCATCATTACCTCACAACTCTTAAACTCTATCCCTCGATTTATGAAAGCATTATTTATGAGGCATTATGTAGTTAAACCATTTTTCCCAGTATGAATTGTTCAAGCTTATGATTAACAGATGATGTTATCTTCCCCATTTTGTAAATGTCCATTGTAATTTCCATCTATGCATTTAAAGTTGGGCTCTCCTGTGATAACTGTTTCCTAGTAAGAGTCTTTTTACCAGCCACCAACAGTATATTCATTAAATATTTATCTCTTTGCAACCATTCTTGAGGTATATACCCAAAATGTATGGTCTTACTCTCTAAGGGTATTTCACATTTAAAGATGTCTTGTAGGGCATTGTTTATCCACCTCCAATAGTCTTTGATAACAGGGCAGTTCCAAAAAAAATGATAATGATTTGCATGTTGATTTCCAGAATTTCTCCAACAAACAGGTAGGTTACTATCATAATGGGATTTCTGAGAGGGTGTAATAAAATATTTTATCAAATTTTTCAATCCAAGCTCCCTCCATTTCTGTGAACTGGTACACTTCCATAGATACCTCCATATTATTGTCTATACTTCCTCAGATATAATTATCCCTCCTTCTTCTCCCACTTTGTTTTAATGTGTGAAGTCGAATGTGTTTTAAGATTTGACAAACCCTTATATACGCTTGAAATGATTCTACTATCGTTATCTGAATTATATGCTTTTCTAAATAGCTCTATCAAGCATGTACTGGCCTTGGTTACATTTTTAAGCGTCCTATTAACATATTGTTGCATCTGTAAATACCGATAAAAATTTTGTTTTTCTAATAAGAGTTTCTCTTTAAGCATTTCAAAACTGAACAGTGTTCCTTCTTTCATTATGTTGCAAAGAACTGCTATTCCTTTAGCTGTCCAGTCCTTAAATCTAGCATCCAGTTTATTCAGTGTAAAATCCAAGTCATATGCACACCATTTAAGAATTGCAATATCTCCCTCTAGATTATATTCTTTTATAGTAGTTTTCCATATTTTAAGAGTCAATTTCATCAATAGTATTTATGTATCTTTTCAGGTTGGGACTTATCCATCCTAATGTATCTTAACAACTCCAAAACCTCCTCTCCCTTAATATCAACATGCAACAGAACATCAACCTCACTCATATTGTCCTCACCGTCATCAAGTTCCCTCTCAGTGGTGAATACCGAAGAGAAGTATTCATTGAGGACCTCGCTCACTTCCACAGCCTCCAGGCACATCTTCCCACTTTTATCTCTAATCAGTCCTACCTTCACTCCTGTCATCCTTTTGTTCTTCACATAATTGAAGAATGCCTTGGGGTTTTCCTTTACTCTACTCGCCAAGGCCTTCTCACCCCCTTCTTGCTCTCCTCAGCCCCTTCTTAAGCTCCTTTCTTGCTACCCTATATTCCTCAATAGACCCATCTGACCCTTGCTTCCTAAACCTCATGTATGCTGCCTTCTTCCACCTGACTAGAGTTTCTTCCTCACTTGTCACCCATAGTTCCTTCACCCTATCATTCTTTATCTTCCTCACTGGGACAAATTTATCCCTAACATCCTGCAAGAGATCCCTAAGCATCAACCACATGCCCGTAGTACATTTCCCTGCGAAAACATCATCCCAATTCACACCTGCAAGTTCTAGCCTTATAGCCTCATAATTTGCCCTTCCCCAATTAAAAATTTTCCTGTCCTCTCTGATTCTATTCTTTTCCATGATAATGCTAAAGGCCAGGTAGCGGTGGTCACTGTCCCCGTGATGATCACCCACTGACGGATCAGTGACCTGACCCGGTTCGTTACCTCATACTAGATCTATTATGGCATTCCCCCTGGTTGGCCTGTCAACATACTGTGACAAGAATCTGTCCTGGACACACTTAGCAAACTCTGCCCTGTCTAAACCCTTGGAACTAATCAGATGCCAATCAATATTAGGGAAGTTAAAGTCACCCATGATAACAACCCTGTTATTTTTGCACCTTTCCAAAATCTACCTCCCAATCTATTCCTCAGTATCTTTGCTGCTACCAGGGGCCCTATAGAATACTCCCAATAGAGTAACTGCTCCCTTCCTGTTCCTGATTTCCACCCATATTGACTCAAAAGAGGAACTTTTTACATTACCCACCCTTTCTGTAGCTGTAATAGTATCCCTGACCAGTAATGCCACCCCTTCCCCCCCCCCCTCTCTATCCCTTATAAAGCACTGAAATCCAAGAATATTGAGAATTCATTCCTGCCCTGGTGCCAGCCAAGTCTCTGTAATGGCCACTACATCATAATTCCATGTATGCATCCAAGTTCTCAGTTCATCACTTTTGTTCCTGATGCTTCTTGCATTGAAGTACATGCACTTTAGCCTTTCTACCTTAACACCCTTTATTCTGCCTCTCTTTCCTCAAAGCCTCTCTATATGTTAGATCTGGCTTTACTCCATGCACTTCTTTCACTGCTCGATCGCTCCAGGTCCCATCCTCCTTGCAAATTAGTTTAAAACCTCCTGAACCATGCTAGCAAACCTACCTGCAAGGATATTGCTCCCCCTCGAGTTCAGGTGCAACCCATTCAATCTGTACAGGTCCAACCTTCCCCAGAAGAGATCCCAATGATCCAAAAATCTAAAACCCTGCCCCCTGCGCCAACTCCTCAGCCATGCATTCAGCTGCCATCTCCTCCAATTCTTACCATCACTATCACGTAGCACTGGCAGCAATTCTGAGAATGCCACCCTTGAGGTCCTGTTCTTCAGCCTTCTGCCTTGTTCCTGAAACACACACTTCAGGACCTCATCCCTCTTCCTGCCCACGTCGTTGGTACCAACATGTATCACAACTTCTGGTTGCTTTCCCTCTCATACCAGGATGTCCGGCACCTGGTCAGAGACATCCCAGACCCCGGCACCAGGGAGACAACAAACCATGTGGGTGTCCTTCTCACATCCACGAAACCTCCTGTCTGCTCCCCTGACTATAAAGACCCAAGTGATGACAGTTCTCCTCTTCTCTGTCCCACCCTTCTGCACCATAGGGCCAGACTATGTGCCGGAGGCCCTGCCACCGTAGCTCACTCCTGGTCGGTCATCCCTGCCAAAATTATCCAGGAAGGTATACTTATTATTCAGGAGAATGGCTATAGGGGTGCTCTTCACTACTTGTCTACTCACCTTCGTTTTCCCCCCTCTGACTGTCACCCAACGACCTGCTCCCAGCAGCCTTGGTGTGACTACCTCCCTGCAGCTCTCATCTATGACTGCCTCATTCTCCCTTTTGAGTTGAAGGTCATCCAGCTGCTGCTCTAGACTCCTTACATGATCTTACATATCGCCCAGTCACATGCACTTCTGGCAGATGTGACTCTGCGGGAGAGGGGAGCTCCCCCAAGACTGCCACATGTCACTAGAGGCACATCACCGTCTCAGGAAGCATTGTAAAGCCTAACTGAGAGCAAGCTCGTCCTCCCCCTCTTCTTGTTGAAGTCTCTTGAGTCAAAGCTCCACTCCTTCACTGGCCCAGTCACTCGCTGGCCGCTCCGCTTGAGCTACCCTCTATTTATTTGTTTGAGCTTTTCAAACTGCTTGGTCGCCTGATCTCAATTGCCCAATCAGCTGCTTTCTGCTGAGTCTGAGCTATTCAAATCTTGATTGACTTGACCGCACAGTCCAACTGCCAAAACTGCCAGAATCTCTCAAGCCAAAGCCTCAAAACTCCACTCCTTCACTGGCCCACTCACTCACTGGCCATGTTTGTTTGTCGGACTGCACAATCAATCCTATTGCACTAGTTCTACAATCCTATTAATAGTATACTCTGACATTCAATCATGGCTGAATTGTCTAAAACTGCTCCTCTATCTTATCGTTTCATGCTGAAAGGATTTTACACACCTGTTAACATGCTGCTAAAGAGCATTGCTGGGAAATAGTGATGATAGTAGAGAATTCGGCCCATCAGGTAAAATGGTAAATAATGCAGGATCCAACCCAGCCACACATGCCTAGCTGCACGCAAAATAATGTAACAGCGCTCTGCAAAACAAAACACAGTCAGTGCACTGCTCTCTTTCTGAAACATCATACATTCTCCCCCTGATGTGATATAAATCTGTGTTGGCCCTTTAGGGAGTGAAATGCCTGATATCACGCTACATGATGTGCCTCCCTCAGTAGAACTTTTTATGCTCACACACGAGGTACTTTGAGTCTCTTTTATGTTAATTGTCTGAATTGTTTACATCCCAAATATGTCTCTCTGTACAAATTAAAATACAAACCGTTCGAGGAAGTCAGCATCCCTAGGGAAGAGGAACTGTCAAAATCAGGTCAAAACCTTGCATTATATCCTGACTGTGATATATGAAAATCAGTTGGATGAAAATGTAGATGGTCCAATTAGTAAGTTTGCAGACAACTCCAAAGTTGGTGCAACGTGGAATGAAGGAGGATGAAAGAATGCACAAGATATTGACCAGTTGGAAATATGGGTACAGAAAGAACAAAATGGAGTTTAATTCAGACAAGTAAGAGATGTTAGAAGGATCAAACTAAAAGGCAACTTAAAGAGCTACAAGAGGGGAAAAGATGAAATATGAGGGCAGACTAGCCAATAATATAAGCAGGATACCAAAAGTTTTTCAGTTACAGAAGACCATAAGACATAGAAGCAGAAGTAGGCCATTCAGCCCATCAATTCAGCTCTGCCATTCAAACATGGGCTGATCCAATTCTTCCACTGCTCCCCACTCCCCTGCCTTCTCCCTATACCCTTTGATGCCTTGGCTAATCAGGAACCTATCTATTTCTGCCTTAAATGCACCCAATGACTTGGCCTCCACAGCCAATCGTGGTAACATATTCCACAGATTTACCATCCTCTGACTAAAGTAATTTCTCCGCATCTCTGTTCCAAATGGGCACCCTTCAATCCTGAAGTCATGCCCTCTTGTCTTCAACTCCCCTACCATGGGAAATAATCTAATCTGTTCAGGCATTTTAACATTTGGAGTGTTTCTATGAGATATCTCTCATTCTCCTGAACTCCAGGGAATACAGCCCAAGAGCTGCCAGATGTTCCTCATACAGTAACCTTTTCATTCCTGGAATCATTCTTGTGAATCTTCTCTGAACCCTCTCCAACGTCAGTATATCCTTTCTAAAATAAGGAGCCAAAAACTTCACACTATACTCCAAGTGCCTAAAAGAGCCTCAACATCACATCCCTGCTCTTATATTCTATACCTCTAGAAATGAATGCCAACATTGCATTTTCCTTCTTCACTACCAACTCAACCTGGGAGTTAACCTTTAGGGTATCCTGCACAAGGACTCCCAAGTCCATTGCATCTCTGCATTTTGAATTCTCTCCCTATCTATATAAAAATCTGCCTGTTTACTTTCTCCACCAAAGTGCATGACCATACACTTTACAACATTGTATTTCATTTGCCACTTCTTTGCCCATTCCCTAAACTATCTAAATCTCTCTGCAGGCTCTTTTTCCTCAACACTACCCTCTTCTCCACCTATCTTTGTAACATCAGCAAATTTAGCCCATATTCCAATTCATTCACATACATGGCAAAAAGCAGCATGGAAATCCACTAGAAACTGGCAGCCAGCCAGAATAGGATCCCTTTATTCCCATAACACCACACACAAAATGCTAGTGGAACGCAGCAGGCCAGGCAGCATCTACAGGAAGAAGTACAGTCTACATTTCGGGCTGATACCCTTTGTCAGTTAATAGACAGTAGGTGTAGGAGTAGGCCTTTTGGCCCTTCTAGCCAGCACTGCCATTCACTGTGATCATGGCTGATCATACACAATCAGTACCCCGTTCCTACCCTCTCCCCATATCCCTTGACCCCGCTATCTATAAGAGCTCTATCTAACTCTCTCTTGAAAGCATCCAGAGACTTGGGCCTCCACTGCCTGCTTCCTGACCAGTCCTGAACTGCTGCATTCCACCAGCATTTTGTGTGTGTTGCTTGAATTTCTAGCATCTGCAGATTTCCTTGTGTTTGAGCCTTTATTCCCATTCTCTATTTTCTGCCAATCAGCCAATGCTCCACCCATGCTAGCAACTCCCCTATAATTCCATAGGTTTTTATTTTGCTAAACAGCCTCATGTGCGGCAGCTTGTCAAGGCCTTCTGAAGATCAAGTACATTGCATCTGCTGCATCTCCTTTGTCTACACTGCTTGCAATTTCCTCAAAAAATTGCAGTACGTTAGTCAGGCAGGATTTTCCTTTCAGGTAACTATGCTGGCTTTGGCCGACCTTGTCATGTGCAACCAGGTATTCTGTAACTCATCCCTAACATTCGATTCCAACAAGTTCCCAACCACTGATATCAGAGTAACAGGTCTATAGTTTTCTTTCTGCTGCCTCCCACCCTTCTTAAGTAGCAGAATAGCATTTGCAGTTTCTGAGTCATCCGGTACAATGCCAGAATCTATTGATTCTTGAAAGATCATTGTTAATGCCTCCACAATCTCTCCACTGTGAAGACTGATGAAAAATATGCATTCAGTTCATCTGCCATCTCTGCATCTCTCATTACAATATCTCCAGCATCATTTTCTACTGTTCCTATAGCTACCCTCAACTCTTTTACCCTTTATATACTTAAAAAAAGCTTTTAGTATCTTCTTTAGTATTAGTCACCAGCTTCCTTTCATAATTCATCTTTTCCTTCCTAATGACCTACTTAGCTTCCTTCTCCAAGTTTTTAAAAGCTTCCAAATCCTCTAACTTCCCATTAGCTTTGGCTCTCTTTTGCCCTCTCTTTTGCTTTTACTTTTACTTTGGCTCTGACTTCACTTGTCAGCCATGGTAACAGAGACATAGAAAACATAGAGCACAATACAGGCCCTTCAGCCGAACATGTCCCTACCTTAGAAATTATTAGGCTTACCCATAGCCCTCTATTTTTCTAAGCTCCATGTACTCATCCAAAAGTCCCTTAAAAGACCTTATCGTATCCGCCTCCACCACCATTGCCAGCAGCCCATTCCATGCACTCACCACTATCTTAAGTAAAAAACTTACCCCAACATCTCCTCTGTACCTTCTCCCCTGTATCCTCTTGTGGCAACCATTTCAGCCCTGGGGAAAAAGCCTGTGACTATCCACACGATCAATGCCTCTCATCATCTTATACACTTCTATCAGGTGTTATGTACCCATGGGTATCTTGTGACTGTCACATGACCAGGATGTAATTGAGGCTCTGCTGGGCATGATGTAATGGTCAGCGATTATGGTGGAGCGATGTAATTTCCTGCCAATGTGAGAGATCATGTGATAGCCTCTTTCAACAGGGTATAAAAGTAGAACGCATCCCTGTGACGTAGGGCAGTTCGTGGTTGAATTCATCAGACAATAGACAAGTAGGTGCAGAAGTAGGCCATTCGGCCCTTCTACCCAGCACCACCATTCATTGTGATCATGGCTGATCATACAAAATCAGTACCCTGTTCATGCCCTCTCCCCATATCCCTTGACCCCCCTATCTATAAGAGCTCTATCTAACTCTCTCTTGAATGCATCCAGAGACTTGGCCTCTACTGCCTTCTGGGGCAGAGCATTCCACATATCCACCACTCTCTGGGTGAAAAAGTTTTTCCGCATCTCTGTTCTAAATGGCCTACCCCTTATTCTTAAACTGTGGCCTCTGGTTCTGGGTTTCCCCAACATCGGGAACATGCTTCCTGCCTCCAGCATGTCCAATCCCTTAATAATCTTACATGTTTCAATCAGATCCCCTCTCATCCTTCTAAATTCCAGAGTATACAAGCCCAGTCGCTCCAATCTTTCAACATATGACAGTCCCGCCATTCCGGGAACTAACCTTGTGAACCTACGCTGCACTCCCTCAATAGCAAGAATGTCCTTCCTCAAATTTGGAAACCAAAACTGCACACAATACTCCAGGTGGGGTCTCACCAGGGCCCTGTACAGCTGCAAAAGGACCTCTTTACTCCTATACTCAATTCCTCTTGTTATAAAGGCCAGCATGCCATTAGCTTTCTTCACTGCCTACTGTACCTGCATGCTTGCTTTCATTGACTGATGTACAAGAACACCTAGATCTCGTTGTACTTCCCCTTTTCCTAACTTGACTCCATTTAGATAGTAATCTGCCTTCCTGTTCTTGCCACTAAAATGGATAACCTCACATTTATCCACAGTAAACTGCATCTGCCATACATTTGCCCACTCACCCAACCTGTCCAAATCGCCCTGCATTCTCATAACATCCTCCTGACATTTCACTGCCACCCTGCTTTGTGTCATCAGCAAATTTGCTAATGTTATTTTTAATCCCCTCATCTAAATCATTAATGTATATTGTAAACAGCTGCGGTCCCAGCACTGAACCTTGCAGTACCCCACTGGTCACAGCCTGCCATTCCGAAAGGGACCCGTTAATCGCTACTCTTTGTTTCCTGTCAGAGCCAATTTTCAATTCATGTCAGTACTCTGCCCCCAGTACCATGTGCCCTAATTTTGCCCACTAATATCCTATGTGGGACTTTATCAAAAGCTTTCTGGAAGTCCAGGTACACTACATCCTCTGGCTCTCCCTTGTCCATTTTCATAGTTACATCCTCAAAAAACTCCAGAAGATTAGTCGAGCATGATCTTCCCTTCAGAAATCCATGCTGACTCGGACTGATCCTTCTACTGCTATCCAAATGTGTTGTAATTTCCTCTTTTATAATTGACGCCAGCATCTTTCTCACCACTGACGTCAGGCTAACCGGTCTATAATTCCCTGTTTTCTCTCTCCCTCCTTTCTTGAAAAGTGGGACAACATTAGCCACCCTCCAATCAGCAGGAACTGTTCCTGAATCTATAGAACATTGGAAAATGATTACCAATGCGTCCATGATTTCTAGAGCCACCTCTTTAAGTACCCTGGAATGCAGACCATCAGGTCCCGGGGATGTATCAGCCTTCAGACCCAACAGTCTATCCAACACCGTTTCTTGCCTAATATAAATTTCCTTCAGCGACTCCATTCTGCTGCGTATTCGAAAGTGAAGTTTTACTTTCTGCCTTAAGTCTCAAAGGTTATTGCCGGCAGTTTTGCTACAATACTGCCAGTTCAGTCCAGTCGGAGAGTGAAGATTTATCTAAGTTCGGGAAGCTGGAGGATCGAGGAAAGTTGACGTCAGTGGTAAACAGGTTTGACCTTATTTAATCTTCGTACAAGGAATTAGTAACTTGTGTCCAAGAAAGCTCCTGCATTTCTGAAAGCAGAAAGAGGTGGATGCAGAGTTTCGCCAAGGAAAGGTCAGTGCTTTTAAGCTGTTTTATTTTTTTCAATTGTAAATCCCTCGCCAAAGCATACTTCGGCTGGAATCAGCAGTAACGTCACGAAAGAGAATTTATTACTTCAAGGAAAGTCTCTCCTAACTGACTATAAATCATTTTGGACTTTTTGCAATACTACTTTAAAGAACTGAGTTCGCATTTCTCAGTTTAAGAACTGTTCGAGCTGCCATATAGCAGCTGACTTCCGGTTAAGTTAATCGCTTGTTTACTTTTGGGTTTTTTTTTAAGCAGTGTTCAATAAATGTTTTATTTGTTATAAAAAAAACCTCTCTCAATTATATGTTCATTGTTGCTGAATCATAACACAGGTCACCTCTCATTGTCCGTTGCTCCAAGGAGAAAAGGCCGAGTTCACTCAACCTATTCTCATTAGGCATGCTCCCCAATCCAGGCAACATCCTTGTAAATCTCCTCTGCACCCTTTCTATGACTTCCACATCCTTCCTGTAGTTAGGTGACCAGAACTGAGCACAGTACTCCAAGTGGGGTCTGACCAGGGTCCTATATAGCTGCAACATAACCACTCGGCTCCTAAATTCAATTCCACGATTGATGAAGGCCAATACACCATTGCCTTAGACAATAGACAATAGGTGCAGAGGTAGACCATTCGGCCCCTCGAGTCTGCACCGCCATTCTGAGATCATGGCTGATCATTCACTATCAATACCCAGTCCCTGCCTTGTCCCCATATCCCTTGATTCCCCTATCCAACAGATATCTATCCAGCTCCTTCTTGAAAGCATCCAGAGAATTGGCCTCCACCGTCTTCCGAGGCAGTGCATTCCACACCTCCACAACTCTCTGGGAGAAGAAGCTCTTCCTCAACTCTGTTTTAAATAACTGACCTCTTATTCTCAATCCATGCCCTCTGGTACTGGACTCTCCCAACATCTGGAACATATTTCCTGCCTCAATCCTATCAAATCCTTTAATTATCTTAAGTATTTCAATCAGATCCCCTCTCAATCTCCTCAATTCCAGCGTGTACAAGCCCAATCTCTCCAATCTCTCTGCGTAAGACAGCCCTGCCATCCCAGGAATCAACCTAGTGAATCTACGCTGCACTTCCTGAATTGCCAGAATGTCCTTCCTTAAACCTGGAGACCAAAACTGTACACAATATTCCAGGTGTGGTCTCACCAGGGCCCTGTACAAATGCAAAAGAACATCCTTGCTCTTGTATTCAATTCCCCTTGTAACAAAGGCCAACATTCCATTTGCCCTCTTCACTGCCTGTTGCACTTGCTCATTCACCTTCATTGACTGGTGAACTAGGACTCCTAGGTCTCTTTGCATTTCTCCCTTACCTAACTCGACACCGTTCAGACAATACTCTGCCCTCTTGTTCCAGCTTCCAAAGTGGATAACTTCACATTTATTCACATTGAATGACATCTGCCAAGTATCTGCCCACTCACTCAGCCTATCCAAGTCTCCCTGTATTCTCCTAACGTCCTCTTCGCATGTCACACTGCCACCCAGTTTAGTATCGTCAGCAAACTTGCTGATATAGTTTTCAATGCCCTCATCTAAATCATTGACATAAATCGTAAAGAGCTGTGGTCCCAATACAGAGCCCTGTGGTACCCCACTAGTCACCTCCAGCCAGTCTGAGAAACACCCATTCACTGCTACCCTTTGCTTTCTATCTGCCAACCAGTTTTCTATCCATGTTGAAACCCTGCCCCCAATGCCATGAGCTCTGATTTTACTCACCAATCTCCTATGTGGCACCTTATCGAATGCCTTCTGAAAATCTAGGTACACAACATCTACTGGCTTACCCTCGTCTAACATCCTTGTTACACCCTCAAAAAACTCCAACAGATTAGTCAAGCATGATTTGCCCTTGGTAAATCCATGCTGGCTCGGCCTAATCCTATTTCTGCCATCTAGATGTGCCGCTATTTCGTCCTTAATAATGGACTCAAGCATCTTCCCCACGACTGACGTTAGGCAAACAGGGCGATAGTTCTCCGTTTTCTCCTTCCCTCCCTTCTTGAAAAGTGGGACAACATTAGCCACTCTCCAATCTTCAGGAACTGATCCTGAATCTAAGGAACATTGGAAAATGATTACCAATGCATCCACAATTTCCTGAGCCACCTCTTTTAGAACCCTCGGATGCAGACCATCTGGACCCGGGGATTTATTAGCCTTCAGTCCTACCAGTCTACTCATCACAGTATCTTTCCTAATGTCAATCTGTCTCAATTCCTCTGATATCTTATGACCCTGGCCCATCCATACATCTGGGAGATTGCTTGTGTCCTCCCTGGTGAAGACAGATCTAAAGTATGCATTAAATTCTGTTGCCATTTCCCTGTTTCCCATAACAATTTCTCCCAATTCATTCTTCAAGGGGCCAACATTGTTCTTAACTATCTTCTTTCTCTTCACATAGCTAAAAAAGCTTTTGTATTCCTGGCTAGACTGAGCTCATACCTGATCTTTTCTCTCCGTATTGCTTTTTTAGTTAAGATCTGCTGTTCCTTAAAACTTTCCCAATCATCTGTATTCCCACTCATCTTAGCCCTGTCATACTTCTTTTTCTTTAATGCTATACAATCTCTGACTTCCTTTGTCAACCACTGTGGCCCCTTCCCCCTCTTTGAATCCTTCCTTCTCATTGGAATGAACTGCATTTGCATCTTTTGTATTATGCCCAAGAATATATGCCACTGCTGATCCACTGTCTTTCCTGCCAGGGCATCCGCCCATTTACCTTTGGCCAGCTCTTCCCTCATGGCTCCGTAGTCTCCTTTATTTAATTGCAACACTGACACCTCTGATCTGCCCCTATCCCTCTCAAATTGTAGATAAAAACTTATCATGTTATGATCACTACTTCCTAATGGCTCCTTTACTTCAAGATCACTTATCAATTCCTGTTCATTACACATCACCAAGTCCAAAATAGCCTCGTTCCTGGTTGGCTCAAGCACAAGCTGTTCCAAAAATACATCCCTTAGACACTCCACAAACTCCCTATCCTGGGGTCTAGCACCTACCTGATTCTCCCAGTCCACCTGCATGTTGAAATCTCCCATAATGACTGCATTACCTTTAGCACATGCCAATGTTAACTCCCTAATCAACTTGTACCCAATATCCACGCTACTGTTTGGGGGCCTGTACGCAACACCCATTAGGGTCTTTTTACCCTTACTGTTCCTCAGCTCAATCCATACAGACTCTACTTCCCCTGTTCCCAAGTCACCTCTTGCTAAGGACTGAATCTCATTCCTCACCAACAAGGCCACCCCACCCCCTCTTCCCATATTTCTGTCTCTACGATAGCACGTATACCCTGGTACACTCAATTCCCAGGCCTGATCCCCTTGCAGCCATGTCTCCGTTATCCCAACAATATCATAGTTCCCCATTTTCATCTGAGCTTCAAGCTCATCTGTCTTATTTCTGACACTACGCGCATTCAAGTATAGAATTCTTAGCCCATTCCTCCTCTCTTTGCTTAAAACACTGTCTACTGTACCTAACCCAGCTCCTTGAACTTCCATCGGGCAAATTGCACCCTGAATGTTGATGACCTTCTCAAGATCACCCAAACCTTGTACACATTTAACCCCATGCACCTTCTGACCAACCCTCTGGACCTGGATCCCTGCCCCCTGCACATCTAGTTTAAACCCCCCCGAGCAGCACTGGCAAATACTCCTGCAAGAATGTTAGTACCCCTCCGGTTCAGATGTAGACCATCCCTTCGAAACAGATCCCAATGTCCCTGGAACAAAGACCAATTATCCAAAAACCTGAACCCTTCCTTCCTGCACCATGCTCTCAGCCTCGTATTGATGTGCATAATCATTCTATTCTTCGCCTCACTCGCACGTGGCACAGGTAGCAATCCCGAGATTGTCACCCTGGAGGTCCTGCCTTTCAGCTTCACTCCTAACTCCCTGAACTCTCTAAGCAGGACCCCCTCACTCACCTTACCTACATCATTGGTCCCTACATGGACCACTACATCTGGGTTCATGCCCTCATTCTCAAGAATAGCCTGCACCCGATCTGAGATGTCCCGGACCCTGGCACCAGGGAGGCAACATACCATCCGAGACTCCCGATCTGCCCCACAAAATCTCCTATCTGCCCCCCTAACTATAGAGTCCCCTAAAACTATCGCTCTCTTCTCTTCCCTCCTCCCCTTTCTAGTTGAGGGTTCAACCTCTGTGCCAGAAGCAGGACCACTACAACTCATTCCTGGTAGGTCATCCCCATCAACAGTATCCAGTACGGTATACTTATTGTTAATGGGAATGGCCACAGGGGTGCTCTGCTCTCTCTGCCTGCTCCCCCTGCCCCTCTGGACCGTCACCCATCTGCCTACTTCTTGGTTTTTTGGTGTGACTACCTCCTGATAACTCCTATCTATCTCTGCCTCCACCTCCCGAATGATCCGTAGTTCATCCAGCTCCTGCTCCAACTCCCTAACTCGGTCTGATAGGAGCTGCAGCTGGACGCACCTTTTGCAGGTGTGATCATCAGGGACAACTGTGTTGACCCTGACCTCCCACATACTGCATACGGAGCACACCACTGCTCTGACTGTCTCCCCCATACCTGAACTGGATTAATAGAATAAGTCTAAAAAGCACCTAGCGACCTTACCTTCTTCCCCTCAGCGAGCAATCACACAAGCTTACCGAAGTCCCCTTACGCCGAAGCCCACTTAGCCAAAGCCCAGGACTCTGCTACCACGGACTCCGATGCCCGTTCTGACAAGAAGCCTTCTTCCATTCAAAAATTTCTTATTTGGAATATAGCTGTCTTGTACTTCCCCCACTTTTCACAGAAACTCCAGCCATTGCTGCTTTGCTATTATAGCTTTCCGGTCAAGTTCCGCCAGTTCCCCTTTCATGCCATTGTAATTTATTCCACTGAAATACTGATACAGTGGAATTTAGATTCTCCTCAAATTTCAAAGTGAACTCGATCATATTGTGATCACTGTTCCTTAATTTAATCTCTCTTATCAGCCCCGGGTCATTGCACAACATCCAGTCCAGCACAGCCGATCCCTTAGTGGGCTCAATAACAAGCTAAAAAGCCACCTCTTAGACATTCTACAAATTCTCTCTCTTGAGGTCCAGTACTGGCCTGGTTTTCCCAATCCACTTTCATGTTAAAATCATCAATGATTATCATGACATTGCCCTTTTAATATGTCTTTTCTGTCTCCTGCTGTAATTTGCAATCCACATTCTGGCTGCTGTTTGGAGGCCTGTATACAACTGCCAATAGGGTCCTTTTACCTTTGCCATTTCTTAACTCAACCCATAGAGACTCTACACCTTGCAATCCTATGTCATCCCTTTCTAATGATTTAATATTATTTCTTATACATAGAGACACACCAACCCCTCTGCCTACTAATCAATCTTTCTGATACACCATATATCCTCTGACATTCAACTCCCAATGGCAGCCATCCTTTAGCCAAGATTCAGAGATGGCCACAATGTCATACTTGTCAATCTGTAGCTGAATTCAAGATTGTCCATTTTACTTCTTATTCTGCGTGCATTCAAATACAACACTTACAGGTCAGTATTTGTTGCTTTCTGTTTTAACTGCACCATGCCTCTATTGCCCTGTAACTCATCCCACTGGCTGTGATTACGTCTCATCTAACTCTAGTTAGGCCACACTTGGAGTACTGTGTCCAGTTCTGGTCGCCTCACTATAGGAAAGATGTGGAAGCATTGGAAAGGGTACAGAGGAGATTTACCAGGAGGCTGCCTGGTTTAGAGAATATGGATTATGATCAGAGATTAAGGGAGCAAGAGCTTTACTCTTTGGAGAGAAGGAGGATGAGAGGAGACATGATAGAGGTGTACAAGATATTAAGAGGAATAGACAGAGTGGACAGCCAGCGCCTCTTCCCCAGGGCACCACTGCTCAGTACAAGAGGACATGGCTTTAAGGTAAGAGGAGGGAAGTTCAAGGGGGATATTAGAGGAAAGTTTTTCACTCAGAGTGTGGTTGGTGCGTGGAATGCACTGCCTGAGTCAGTGGTGGAGGCAAATACACTAGTGAAATTTAAGAGACTACTAGACAGGTATATGGAGGAATTTAAGGTAGGGGGTTATATGGGAGGCAGGGTTTAAGGGTCGGCACAACATTGTGGGCCAAAGGGCCTGTAATGTGCTGTACTATTCTATGTTCTATCTCCTACCTGTCCTTTCCATCATCTCTGTTGCACGCTGCCTTTGATTTATTTCTGTTTTTGCATTCCTCAGTCTTATCACTCTGGTTCCCATCCCACTGCTAAATTAGTTTAAACCCTCCCTAACAGCTCTATTAAACCTGCCTGCTAGGATATTGGACCCCTTTGAGTTTAGGTGTAACCTTTTTTGTCCAGGTCATACCTCCCCCCCAGAAGATGGGAGATGACCCAATGATGCAGGAACCCAAAGCCCTGCCTCCTACACCAGACTCTCACATTAATATGTCTGATCATGCCATTCTTGCGCTCGTTAGCATGTGGGACAGGCAGCAATCCTGAGATTACTACCCTGTAGGTCCTGATTTTCAGCTTCCTACCCAACTCCCTGAATTCTCTCTTCAGGACGTCCTCTCGTTTTCTACCTATGTCATTGGTACTAACGTGTACCGAGACCTCTGGCTGGTCACCCTCACCCTTCAGAATACTCTGCACTCAATCCAAGACATCCCATTCCCTGGCATCTGGAAGGAAACACACCACACAGGTATCTCTATCAAGCTGACAGAACCACCTGTCTGTTGCTCTCCCCTATGACTACCGCATTCCTCATCTTCTTCTTTCCAATTCTGCACCATGGAATCAGGCTCAGTGCCAGAGATCCAATTGTCATGGTCATCCTCTAAAGTGTATAAGGGAGGTGAGAGTTGATATTGGACCACTGGAAGATGATGCTGGTGAGGTAGTAATGGGGAACAAAGAAATGGCAGATGTACTTAATGGGTACTTTGCATCTGTCTTCACTGTGGAAGACACTAGCAGTGGCGCCAGAGGTCTGTGAATGCCAGGGAGTAGAATTTGAGTGCTATCACAAAGGAAAAAGTGCTAGATAAACTCAATGTTCTGAAGTTGGAAAAGTCACCTGGACCAGATGGACTACATCCCAGAGTCCTGATAGAAGGTGCTGAAGAGATAACGGATCCATTGGTCATGATCTTTCAGGAATCACTTGATTCTGGCATGGTCCTGGAGGACTGGAAAGTTGCAAATGTCACTCCACTCTTTAAGAAGGGAGGAAGGAAAAAGAAGGGAAATTATAGGCCAGTTAGCCTAATCTCAAGGTTGGAAAGGTGTTGGAATCCATTATCAATGATGAGGTTTCGAAGTACTTGTACACTAGTGATAAAATAAGTCAAAGTCAGCATAAAGATTTCTGTAAAGGGAAATCTTGCTTGGCAAATCTATTAGTGTTCCTTTTCTAGTTGGCTACCGGTGACTAGTGTTCCTCAGGGGTCAGTATTGGGACAGCTAATTTCTCATTGTTTGTCAATGATTTAGATAATGGAATTGATGGCTTTGGGGCAAAGTTTACAGATGATATAAAGATAGGTGGAAGTGTAGGTAGTGCTATGGAAACAATGCAAATATAGCAGCACTTAGACAAATTGGAAGAATGGGCAAAAAAGTGGCAGATCGAATAGTGTTGGGAAATGTATGATAATGTATTTTGGTAGAAGAAACAATAGTGTGGACTATTATCTGAATGCAGAGAAGGTTCAAACATCAGAGAAGCAGAGGGACTTTGGAGTCCTTGAGCAAGACTCCCAAAAGGTTAATTTACGAATTGAGTCTGTGGTAAAGAAGGCAAATGCAATGGTGGCAATTATTTCAAGGGGAATAGAACATAAAAGCAAGGAGTGAATGCTGAGCCTTTAAAAGACACTAGTTAGGCTGCATTTGAAGTATTGTCAACAGTTTTGGGTATGTCAGAAAGGATGTGTTGTCATCGGAGAGAGTCCAGAGAAGGTTCACAAGGATGATTCTGGGAATGAAGGGGTTACCATATGAGAAGCATTTGGCAGCTTGGGGCTGTACTCACTGCAATTTAGAAGAATACAGGGGGTGGGAGAGTCTCATTAAAACCTACTGATTATTGAAAGAACGAGATAGGGTGGATGTAGAGAGGATGCTTCCTATGTGGAGGTATCCAGAACTAGAGAATACAGCCTCAAAATTAAAGGCGATCTTTTAGGACAGAGGTAGGGAGGAATGTTTTTTGCCAGAGAATAGTAAATCTGTGGAATGTTCTGCCACAAACTGCGGTGGAGGCCAAGTCCGTGTGTATATTTAAGGCAGAAGTTGATTGTTTCCTGATCAGTCAGAGCATCAAAGGATATGGTGAGAATTCAGGTGTATGGGGTTGTGTGGGATCCGGGATTAGCCATGATGGAATGGCCTACTTTTGCTCCTTTGTCTTATGGTCTTACACTGGGTCATTTACTGAAAACAATGTTGCCATCATTAGAAATTGGGATACTAGATTAAAAGTTATAGGAACCAGAATAGAGAAAATGTTATCCAGGTATGTCTGAAAGTTTGTGGGCTCCTGAAGCCTGTTACTGTATTTCTCCATCTCACTTCCATGCCCAATGAGGAATCCTAAACAGTTCCATCTAAATCCAACAGAAGCAGGAAGAACAACAACCCATTTTACAACATTCCTGGCATCTGAACTTTCTCGGCATTTACTGTCTATTCCTCTTTGTCTGCAATTAGATGGTGAGCTGTGTGCTTGATATCGTAATGTACATGTTTCATTAAGTTGTATTGCTCATTCAGCTCCACTGTCACAAGGATCGTTACAGAAAGAATTTCCTGCTAAATGCAATAAGCATATACAACAGTTCATCTCTGTGCAACAGGAGAACACACATCATTATACAATAGTCCCTGTTTTATTAGTTTGTACATTATTATTGCACTGTGTTGCACATTGATGAATTATTATGTGTATTATTATTATGTACTTTATTATTAGTTAATATCCCTATTATATTATTATTATTGCTAAATGTGTTTTTAAATGTTGCTACTGTAACAAAATAATTTCCCACACAGTATCAATAAAGTAATTATTAAACAGACCAGTCCTCTATGCTAATTGTTGACTGTCATGCCTACTTCTCATTGTTCTGGCCACCTCCGCCTCCTCCTCTGGCAGCTCATTCTAAATACCAACCTCTGTGTGAAATATTTATTTCTCAGATCAGCTTCAAACCTCACTGCTCTCATCTTACCTTGGGAAAAATGTCTGGCTATCAACCTTCTATCTCTGCATCTCATAACTTCATGTAGCTAACAGAGGAATATAAATGGATTAGCATGCTCCAGTGTAGTATAATATTTAGAAGTATGAAGTGTTTAACTTCAGTGAAAAGAATATAAAAATATGTGAGACCCTAATTAGTGCACATATACAGGTACACTGACCTCTGACCAAATGAATCGGCTGATATCCTCTCTGTAGGTAGACAACTGTAATGCTGAAGAGAAGCAGGTAGATAAGAAGGCTTGAAAGGTTCAGCCACCAAATCACCTGAACGGAAGAAAATATAGTTACCCTATGCAAAGAACATGACTGCCAAGGACATGCACATAAAGCACAAAAAAGCACACAGAAGTATTTACACAAATTTCCTCCATTTCCCAGATGTCTTCTGTCACCACACCCCTGCATCCACCTATGCCCCTCCCCCCATTGACAGAGAGTCACGATTATAGAATATAGAAAAAGGCCCCCGGCCCTTGCACTCCCAGCTGACCTGATCTTGCTTCGTCCTGTGTACCTGCATCCAGAACATAGCCCTCCATACCTCTCCCTATCCATGTACCCATCCAGATTTCTTTTAAAAATGTTGAAATTGACTGCACCCACTGTTGGCGCTGGCACTGTGTTCCATACTCTCATCACTCTCTGACTGAAGAAGTTCCACTTTAAGATCCCCTTAAACTTTTCACCTTTCACTCCTACCTCATGATCTCTTGTTGCAGTCTCACCCAAACTCAGTGGAAAAAAGCCTGCTTGCATTTACCCTATCTATACCCCTTATAATTTTGCATACCTCTATCAAAACTCTCCTTGATCTTCTACATTCTAGGGAATAAAGTCCTAACCTAATCCAGATTAGCTTTGAACATTGCCTAATTGGAGAGATCGTAGCTCACTTAGGCTCGCTGACTGAGTGGAAAAGGTAGCAATTCTGGACTTTGAGCAGTGGCCAATCAGCATTCGTGATTGACTGGCAAAAACAAATTAAAGTAAGACAGGAACAAGCAAAGCTTCCATTGACACTGCAGCCATCGTTGGAGTGGAGATTTTGAGGCTTTAGTGAGAGAAAGCTGTAGTAGAGTTACCACACTCCCCACTTCTCTGCACTTGGGAAGGCAAGGAGACCTCCAGTTTCCCTGACAACTAAACCAGCATTCAGCCGCAGCTTCTAACAATCTACAGCACATTACAGGTCCTTCAGCCCACAAAGTTATGCAGACCATGCAACCTACTCGAGAAACTGCCTAGAGTTACCCTACCGCAGGGCCCTCTATTTCTTTAAGCTCCACGTTCCCATCTAAGAGTCTCTTAAGAGATTCTATTGTATCTGTCTCCACCACCATGAATGACAGTGCATTCCACGCACTCACTATTCTCTATGCGAAAACCTCAACCCTGACATCCCCACTGTATCTACTTCCAAGCACCTTAAACCTATGCCCCCTTGTGTTTCTCATTTCAGCCCTGGGAAAAAGCCTCTGGCTGTCCACACGATCAATGCCTCTCGTCATCTTATACACCCCTATCAGGTCACCTCTCATCCTCAGTCGCTCCAAGGAGAAAAAGCCAAGTTCACTCAACCTATTCTCATAAGGCACGCTCTCCAACTAGACAACATCCTTGTAAATCTCCTTTGCACTCTCTCTATAGTATCCACATCCTTCTGTAGTGAGGTGACCAGAACTGAACATAGTTTTCCAAGTAGGATCTGACCAAGGTCTTGTATAGCTGTAACATTACCTCACGGCTCTTGAACTCAGTTCCACAGTTGATGAAGGCCAAAACATCATACACCTTCTTAACAACACTTGACAGTAGCTGGAATGTGCACTATAGATTACAGCGAGAAATAGAAAATATGTGCCAAAAGGGTAATGTTATAATAGTCATGTGAGATTTTAAACATGCAGGTCGACTGGGAAGATCAGGGTGGTAATAATCCCAAGAGAGTGAACTTGTTGAACACCAACAGGATGGCTTTTTAGAGCAGTTTGTTGTTAAACCTACTCAGTGATCAGCTATACTGGATTGGCTGTAATGTAATGAACTTTTGGCGATTAGGGAGCTTAAGGTAAAGAAACGCTTAGGGAACAGTGATCACAATATGACAAAGTTTAACTTGAAATTTGAGAGGGAGAAAGTAAAGTCTGATGTAACAGTATTACAGTGGAGTAAAGGAAATTACAGTGGTATGAGAAAGGAGTTGGCCAAAGTAAACTGGAAGGAGATGCTGTCAGGGATGACAGCAGAGCAGCATTGGTATGAGCTTCTGGGAAAACTGAGGAAGGTGCGGGATTGAAGTATTCCAAAAATGAAGAAATATTCAAATGGCAAAATAGCACCTCTGTAACTGATAAAGGGAGTCAAAGCTAATGTAAAAGCAAAAGAGAGGGCATACCAGCAAAGCAAAAATTAGTGGGATGACAGAGGTTTGGGAACCTTTTAAAAACCTACAGGAAACAACTAAAAGAATCATCAGGAGGGAAAAGATAAAATATGAAAGCAAGCCAGCAAGCAATATCAAGGTGGATAGTAAAAGCTTTTTTCAAGTGCGTAAAAAATAAAAAAGACGTGACTGTGTAGAGGACTGCTAGAAAATGAGGCCAGAGAAATAATAATGAAGAGAAGGAGAGGCCAGATGAACTAAATAAGTACTTTGCATCAGTGCTTACTGTGGAAGACACTAGCAGTATGCCATGTGTTGAAAAGTGTGAGAGAAGTGGGTGCAGTTACTATTACGAGGGAGAAGGTGCTCAAAAAGCTGAAAGACCTCAGAGTACACAAGTTACCTGGACCAGATGAACTGAACCCTCGGGGTCTGAAAGTGGTAGCAGTGAAGATTGTGGAGGCATTAGTACTGATCTTTCAAAAATCATTAGACTCTGGTATGGTGCAAGAAAACTGGAAAATTGCAAATGTCACTCCACTCGTTAAGAAAGGAGGAAGGAAGCAGAAAGGAAATTATAGACCAGTTAGCCTGACCTCAGTGGTAGGGAAGTTGTTGGAGTAAACTGATGAGTATGAGGTTATAAAGTTACTGGCATGGTTAGAGCATTGGCTGACTGGTAGGAGGCAGCAAGTAGGAATAAAGGTATCCTTTACTGGTTGGCTGCCAGTGATGAGTGGTGTTCCACAGGAGTCGGTGTTGGGACCACATCTTTCTATGCTGTATATCAATGATTTAGATAATGGAATAGATGGCTTTGTTGCCAAGTTTGCAGATGATAAGAAAATTGGTGTAGGGGCAGATAGTGTTGAGGAAACAGATAGGCTACAGAGGATTTAGATGGATTAGGAGAATGGGCAAGAAAGTGGCAAATGAAATGCAATGTTGGTAAATCCATGGTCATGCAATTTGGCAGAAAAAATAAATTTGCAGAATATTTTCTAAATGTGAAGAAAATCCAAAAATCTGAGTTGAAAATTGATTTGGGAGTCCATGTGCAAAACACCCTAAAGGTCAACTTGCAGGTAGGGTCAGTGGTGAAGAAGGCAAATTAAATGTTAGTATTCATTTCAAGAGGTCTAGAGTACAAGAGCAGGGATGTGATGCTGAGGCTTTATAAAGCACTGGTGAGGCCTCACCTTAAGTATTGTGAACAGTTTTAAGCTCCTCATCTAAAAAAAGATGTGCTGGCATTGGAGAGGGTTCAGAGGAGGTCCACAAGGTTGATTCCAGGAATGAAATGGTTATCATATAAGGAACATTGGATAACTCTGGGCCTGTACTCAATGGAATTTAGTAGGATAAGGGGGATCTTGTTGAAACCTTTTGAATGTTGACAGGCTCAGACAGAATAGATATGAAAAGGACAATTCCATAGTGGGGGACTCTAAGACAAGAGAGCACAGACTCAGGACAGAGGGGCATCTATTTAAAATAGGGATGCAGAGAAATTTCATTAGCCAGAGGGTGGTAAATTTGTCCTGACGAAGGGTCTCAGCCTGAAACTTCGACGGTGCTTCTCCTTATAGATGCTGCCTGGCCTGCTGTGTTCCACCTGCATTTTGTGTGTGTTGTTTGAATTTCCAGAATCTGCAGATTTCCTCGTGTTTGCTTAATAGGTTCTTGATTGCCCATGGCATCAAAACTTAGTGAGTAGGTCAGGGAGTGGGGCTGAGGAGGGGAAATAAAAAAATATCAGCCATGAATGAATGGTGGATTAGACTTGATGGGCCAAATGGTCTAACTCTGCTCCTATGTCTTATGTCTAAATGAACATCAAACATGGTGAGTGAAGTTATCAGAAGAACCTATTGCCATTCAAATATCTCTGCACTGATTGTTTCACCATCAACATAACTTTTTCAGGATAATAAGCATCATAACTGAATTAGTGACCATTGTTATCAACTTACGGGGTTTCCTAATAAATAAACTCGATATTCAGTCTCATTTGTGCCAGAGAAACGAAGACCCTGTGCAAACAAGATACCATGGTGAAGTTCAGAAGACAGACAAACAAATGATAACAGTAATGTTCATTTTAGTTCATCGTGAAGGGCATTATGAACTGACCTGATCAAATCTTATTGCCCACTCTAAGCATCATCAGCCCATTGATCCACACCAATCATCAATCACCTATTTACACTAATTTTCCCAGAATCAAACAGTATGGGCAATATGACAGCGTTCGATTAACCTACAAACCTACACGTGTTTGAGATGTGGGTGGAAACTGGAGCGCGCATATGAAACCCATGCAGTCACAGGAAGAAAGTGAAAATCCCTCACATTGACAGCACCGGAGGTGAGGAGTGACCCCAAGTTGCTGGTACTGTGTCCCTATGGTCCAAAGTGGCTGTTTGGCCCAGTTGGTTAAAACACACATGATCCAAAAGCAAGCAGCTTGCATAGGTTCCATCATGGGCAGGAGCCTCCACAGCATCGAGGACATTTCAAAAGGTGATATCTCAAGAAAGTGACATGGTCAGGGTGGAGGTACAGGAATCTGAAGATCTATGCACAACAAATCAGATACAGGTTTTTCACTTCACTATCAGATTTCTGAACTGACCATGAGTATGACCTCATTATTCCTCTTGTGTACTATTTATTTTTGCAACATAGATCTTTATGTCTTTGTACTGTAGTGCTGAAAGAAAATAAATGTCACGTCATATGTCAGTTGTTCTGATTTCCATAACCCCTCCCCTAGGTTATTGTTATTGGGAACTTAGGGACAGCAACAAGGCATCTTTACCTGATAATTAATTGGCCAGTGCCAGGGTTTTGAATTGAGCTCATTGTCTTTGGGTTTTAGGCCACTGTTACCCTGCAGAGAAAAAAAAGCACAAATGGGGAATAAGAATAAAATGGAGCAAAAAATGTTTAAAGAACATATTTGTATCTGGTGTCATTCTGAACAGTTTTCAATCTGGTGATCTGTTCATGTCATATTTACATATACTGAGAAGATGAAATCTTGATGTATGGTTCTGAGGTCAAGCTGTTTATCATTTTTCTGAAGATCATGCTGTAACAGGTTTATATACTTTGGTAGGGTGCAACAGCGCTGGACAGGGTGCAGAGTACATTCCCCTGGATGTTGTCTGGATAGAGAGTTTCAACTGGATCAATGCTGTGTCCAGTGAAGGCAAGGATGCGATAAGCCTCCTTCATCACCCTGTCCACCACAGTCACCATTTTCAGGGAACATTGTACTAGTGAAATGAAGTTTCTGTGTGAAGAAGCCCCCACTAATGTTCCCTTTAAACTTTTCCCCTTCACCCTTAACCCATGTCCTCTGGTTTTTTTTCTCCCCTGGCCTCAGTGGAAAAAACCTGTGTGTATTCACTCTATCTATACTTATCTTAATTTTATATACCTCTATCAAATCTCCCCTCATTCTTCTACGCTCCAGGGAACAAAGTCTTAACCTATTCAATACTCAGTACTTTGATTTATAAAGGCCAAAGTACCAAAAGCTCTCTTTACTACCCTATCTACCTCTGACGCCACTTTTAGGGAATTTTGTATCTGTATTCCCAGATCCCTCTGTTCTACTGCACCCCTCAGTGTCCTACCATTTACCTTGTATGTTCTACCTTGGTTTGTCCTTCCAAAGTGCAATACCTCACACTTGTCTGTATTAAGCTCCATCTGCAATTTTTCAGCTCATTTTTCCAGCTGGTCCAAATCCCTCTGCAAGCTTTGAAAACGTTCCTCACTGTCCACTACACCTCCAATCTTTGTAGCATCAGCAAATTTGCTGATCCAAATTACCACATTATCATCCAGATTATTGATATAGATGACAAACAACAATGGACCCAGCACTGACTCCTGTGGCACACCACTAGTCACAGGTCTCCACTCAGAGAAGCAATCCTCCACTACCACTCTCTGGCTTCTCCCATTGAGCCAATGTCTAACCCAATTTACTACCTCACCATGTATACCTAGCAACTGAATCTTCCTGACTAATCTCCCATGTGGGACCTGGTCAAAGGCCTTACTTAAGTCCGTGTAGACAACATCCACTGCCTTCCCTTTATCCACTTTCCTGGTAACTTCCTCGAAAAACTCTAATAGATTTGTTAAACATGACCTACCATGCACAAAGTCATGCTGACTCTCCCTATTAAGTCCCTGTCTATCCAAATACTTGTAGATCATATCTCCTTGTACTCCTTCCAATAATTTACCTACTACCGACATCAAACTTACTGGCCTATAATTTCCCGGATTACTTTTAGTTCCTTTTTCAAACAACAGAACAACATGAGCTATCCTCAAGTCCTCCAGCACCTCACCCATAGATACCAACATTTTAAATATATCTGCCAGAGCCCCTGCAATTTCAACACTAGTCTCCTTCATGGTCCGAGGGAATACCTTGTCAGGTCCTGGGGATTTATCCACTCTCATTTGCCTCAAGATAGCAAGCATCTCCTCCTCTTCAATCTGTATAATTTCCATGACCTCACTACCTGTTTGCCTTATTTCCATTGGCTCAATGCCAGTTTCCTTTGTAAATACAGACACAAAAAAACCATTTAAGATTTTCCCCATTTCTTTTGGTTCCATGCATAGCCAACCACTCTGATAATCAAGAAGACCAATGTTATCCCTTACTATCCTTTTGTTCTTAATATACCTGAAAAAGCTCTTAGGATTATCCTTCACCTTGACTGCCAAAGCAACCTCATGTCTCCTTTTAGCCCTCTTGATTTCTTTCTTAAGTACTCTTTTGCACTTTTTATACTCCTCAAGCACCTTACTTGCTCCATTTCCTATACATGTCATACATCTCTCTCTTCTTCTTTATCAGAGTTCCAATATCCATTGAGAACCAAGGTTCCTTTTCTTCAAAAGCAAACACGAGGAAATCTGCAGATGCTGGAAATTCAAACAACACACACAAGGTGCTGGTGGAACACAGCAAGCCAGGCAGCATCTATAAGGAGAAGCACTGTTGATGTTTCGGGCTGAGACCCTTCGTCAGGACTAACTGAAAGGAAAGATAGTAAGAGATTTTAAAGTAGTGGGGGGAAGGGGAAATGCGAAATGATAGGAGAAGACTGGAGGGGGTGGGATGAAGCTAAGAGCTGGAAAGGTGATTGGCGAAAGTGATACAGAGCTGGAAAAAGGAAAGGATCATGGGACGGGAGGCCTCAGGAGAAAGAAAGGGGGAGGGTGGGGAAGCACCAGAGGGAGATGGAGAACAGGCAGTGTGATGGGCAGAGAGAGAGAAAAAAAACAAATATGTCAGGGATGGGGTGAGAAGGGGAGGAGGGGCATTAATGGAAGTTAGAGAAGTCAATGTTCATGCCATCAGGTTGGATTTATTTTGACAGTAGAGGAGGCCATGGATAGACATATCAGAATGGGAATGGGACGTGGAATTAAAATGTGTGGCCACTGGGAGATCCTGCTTTCTCTGATGGACCGAGCGTAGGTGTTCAGCAAAACAGTCTCCCAGTCTGCGTCGGGTCTCACCAATATATAAAAGGACACACTGGGAGCACCAGACGCAGTATACCACACCAGCCGACTCAAAAGTGAAGTGTCGCCTCACCTGGAAGGACTGTCTGGGGCCTTGAATAGTGGTGAGGGAGAAGGTGTAAGGGCAGGTGTAGCACTTGTTCTGCTTACAAGGATAAGTGCCAGGAAGGAGATCGGTGGGAAGGGATGGGGGGATGAGTGGACAAGGGAGTCACGTAGGGGGCGATCCCTGCTGAAAGCAGAAAGGGGGGGGAGGGAAAGATGTGCTTGATAGTGGGATCCTGTTGGAGGTGGCAGAAGTTACGGAGAATTATACGTTGGACCTGGAGGCTGGTGGGGTGGTAGGTGAGGACAAGGGGGACCCTATCCTGAGTGGGGTGGCGGGCAGATGGGGTGAGTGCAGATGTGCAGGAAATGGGAAAGATGTGTTTGAGAGCACAGTTGATGGTGGAAGAAGGGAAGCCCCTTTGTTTAAAAAAAGAAGACATCTCCTTCGTCCTGGAATGAAAAGCCTCATCCTGAGAGCAGATGCGGCGGAGATGGAGGAGTTGTGAGAAGGGGATAGCATTTTTGCAAGAGACAGGGTGGGAAGAGAAATAGTCCAGGTAGCTGTGAGAGTCTGCAGGCTTATAGTAGATATAATAGATAAGCCGTCTCCAGAGATGGAGACAGAAAGATCAAGAAAGGGGTGGGAGGTGTCGGATATGGACCAGGTAAATTTGAGGGCAGGGTGGAAGTTGGAGGCAAAGTTAATGAAGTCAACGAGCTCAGCATGCATACAGGAGGTAGCGCCAATGCAGTCATCGATGTAGCGAAGGAAAAGAGGGGAACGTTCCTAATGCTAGACAATGGCGATTTGACTCTACCTTATTGCAAGATCCGGACTTTATTAAATTTATGAATGAACAGATTGACTTTTTCTTTTCAACCAACTCCACGGAAGATATTTCTTATATATCACTCTGGGACACTTTTAAAGCATATATACGTGGACAGATTATCTATTACTCTGTTGGTCTGAGAAAACGCATAAAGAAGGAAGCTCTTTTATTGGTTGATAAAATCAAAGAGATTGACAGGAAATATTTGATTACTCCTAGTAAGGAGCTTTACAAGCAAAGGGTTGAACTTCAAACAGAATATAGTTTATTACTTACATCTTCGATTGAAAATCAACTGATGAAGTCCAGATCTGATTTTTATATACATAGTGATAAATCGGGTAAACTGCTAGCTAGTCAATTGAAGAACGCTTTGGTTAAACGTCAAATTACTAAGATCCGTCAGCAAAATGGGGATTTGACAGTTAACCATGATGAGATAAATAAATCATTTCAAGATTTTTATACTTCCCTGTATCATTCTGAATTTCCTCAGGATTGTGGTACCATGTGTGATTTTCTTGGGGAATTGAATTTCCCAAAATTATCACCAGATGATCTTTCATTATTGAAAACTCCTATGACTGATGCAGAAATCAAAGAAGTTATTTCCGCCATGAATTCAAGGAAAGCACCTGGTCCGGATGGGTATACAGCAGAATTTTTAAAATGTTTTTCCACTATTCTCTCTCCTTGGTTATACAAGGTTTTTGAAGAAGCAATTAGATTGGGCAATTTGCCACAATCTTTTTATAGAGCTTCCATTTCTTTAATATTGAAGAAAGATAAAGACCCTACTGATTGCGCATCCTATAGACCAATATCCTTACTGAATGTGGATTCCAAGATTTTATCCAAGTTACTTGCATCCAGGTTGGAGAAGGTATTACCCCAAATTATTTCGGAAGATCAAACCAGTTTTATTAAAAATCGTTATTCTTTTTTTAATGTTAGGAGGTTATTGAATATTGTGTATACTCCTTCACATAATATTTCAGAATGTGTTATTTCATTAGATGCGGAGAAAGCATTTGACAGAGTTGAATGGCCATACTTATTTAACGTGTTGGAGAAGATTAATTTTAGTCTGACATCTATTTCCTGGATTAAACTGATTTATCATACTCCAGTAGCCTCGGTGTTTACTAATAATCAAAGATCTCCCTTTCTTCGTTTATTTTGGGGCACTAGACAAGGCTGTCCTCTTAGCCCACTATTATTTGATATTGCTTTAGAACCCTTGGCAATTGCTATCAGAGAATCACAGGATATTCTTGGTATTAATCGTGGGACAGATACTCATAAGTTATCTTTGTATGCAGATGATTTATTATTATTTATTTCTAATCCTGAGAAATCTATTCCTGTAATTTTATCATTGTTGGCTCAATTTAGTGACTTTTCTCGGTATAAATTAAATCTGAATAAGAGTGGATTGTTTCCTTTAAATAGACAGGTCCCAACCTATGGAAACTTACCTTTTAAATTAGTTAATGACTCTTTTATTTACTTAGGGTTCAAAATTACAAAAAACCATAAAGACTTACTTAAGGTTAATTTTGTACCCTTAATTGATCAGATTAAATGCTTGTTTACTAAGTGGTCACCATTATCTTTATCTCTGATAGGTAGGATTAATGCTATCAAGATGGTTATTTTACCTAAGTTTTTATATATTTTTCAAGCGGTACCAATTTTTATTCCGAAATCTTTTTTCAAAAATTTCCTCGTATATATGGCAGAATAAAAATCCCAGGTTAGGTAAAATATACTTACAGAAGGCAAAGAAGGAAGGTGGACTAGCATTGCCTAATTTCAGATTTTATTATTGGGCAGTTAATATTAGATATTTGATATGTTGGTTGAAGGATTGGGATGGATCTTTTAGCCCTCATTGGGTGAGCCTGGAAATTAAATCGGTACCAGGTTTTGCACCGGGTTCTATTTTGGGAACTTCTCTCCCTTTTGCTCTTTCTAAATTGCCGAAACAAATTGACAACCCGATAGTTAAACATACTTTATGTATATGGTTTCAATTTCCGAAATTTTTTGGGTTGACTCAGTTTGTTTTAAATATTCCTATTGTATCCAATTGTTTTTTCTACCCTTCAATTATAGACCAAGCTTATTCGGCTTGGAAGACCTAAGGGATTACTACGATTTTCTGATTTATTTTTGGATAATTGTTTTATGTCTTTTGAGCAATTATCTAACAAATATAATTTGCCTAGATTTCATTTTTTTAGATAATTACAGATTAGGAATTTTTTAAATACTGTACTTCCTACTTTTCCAAATTTTGTGTCTTCAGGTATTTTGGAGAGTTTGTTTGAATTAAACCCCTTTCAAAAAGGGCTTATATCAAAACTTTATAATATAATTATGAAGATACATTCAGAGCCCCTTTATAAGACAAAAAATGATTGGGAAAGAGAGCTTAACCTTATTATTCCTATTGAGAATTGGGATAGAATTCTTCAATTAGTTAATAATGTGCCAAACATTCATTAATACAGTTTAAGGTCATACATAGGTACCATATGTCCAAGGATAAATTGGCTCATTTTTATTCCTATATAAATCCTATCTGTGATAGATGTCAATCTGAAATAGCGTCTTTAACTCATATGTTTTGGTCGAGTCTGCTTTTGAAAAAATACTGGAAAGATATTTTTGATATTATTTCTGCGGTATTGAACATTGATTTACAACCCCATCCTATTACTGCAATTTTTGGTTTACCAATGATGGACTCACTTCATTTATCTTCTTCCGCCTGTCGAATGATTGCGTTTCTTACACTAATGGCTAGAAGATCTATTTTGTTGAACTGGAAGGAAATTAATCCTCCTACTGCATTTCATTGGTTTTCTCAAACTATGTTATGTTTAAATTTAGAAAAAATTAGAAGTGGTGTATTTGATACCTATTAAATTTGAAAAGATATGGAGACCATTTATTCAATATTTTCATATGATGTAATATGACCCTGTTTCAAGCCTATTTGATTTTCCAGTTTTGATTTTATATATGTTGAGAGGATCGGAGTTGACGACACTAATGATTCTGTTTTTTTGTGAGACATTATAAACAGCCTTTTTTTTTCTTTTTTCAGTTCTTCTTTTTTTCTTTTTTTTCTCCTTATTGGCTATTAGATTAGTTTTTTTTGCATATTTTTTCTTTTTCTTTTTTCTGTTTTTTTTAATTATTTATTATGATATACCTAGATTTGCCTTGTTTATTTATATATTGTATCGTTCATGATTTGGGAATACTCATTTATACTGTAATCATTGCTTATGTATTCTTTCATGTGCAGTTGAAATGTGTATGTTTGTAATCCTATTATCTATGTATCAATTGTATTTTGTTGATATTAATAACAATAATAAAAAGATTGAAAAAGAAAGAAAGAAAAGGGGGGGATGGATACCTGTATAGACTTGGAACATGGACTGTTCCACAAAGCCAACAAAAAGGCAGGCATAAATGGGAACCATGTGCGTGCCCATGGCTACACCCTTGGTTTGGAGGAAATGGGAGGAGCCAAAGGAGAAAAGTATTGAGAGGAAAAACTAATTCCACTAGACGGAGGAGAGTGGTGGTAGAGGGGAATTGGTTAGGTCTGGAATCCAAAAAGAAGCAAAGAGCTTTGAGACCATCCAGGTGGGGGATGGAGGTATACAGGGACTGGACGTCCATGGTGAAAATAAGATGGTGGGGGCCAGGGAACTTAAAATCATTGAAAAAATTCAAAGTGCGAGAAGTGTCATGAACATAGGTAGGAAGAGATTGAACAAGGGGGATAAGACAGTGTCAAGGTATGCAGAAATGAGTTCGGTGGGGCAGGAGCAAGCTGAGACAATAGGTCTACCTGGACAGGCAGGTTTGTGGATCTTGGGTAGGAGGTAGAAATGGGAAGTGCGGTGTGTGGGAACTATGAGGTTGGTGGCAGTGCATGGGAGATCCCCAGAGCTGATAAGGTTGGTGATGGTATAGGAGACAGTGGCCTGGTGCTCCTTAGTGGGGTCATGATCAAGGGGTAAATAAGAGGAGGTATCAGAGAGTTGTCGCTGTGCCTCGGCCAGGTAGAGGTCAGGTAGAGGTAGAGGTTTTTCTCTCTCTCTACCCATCACACTGCCTGTTCTCCATCTCCCTCTGGTGCTTCCCCCCTCCCCCTTTCTTTCTCCCGAGGCCTCCCATCCCATGATCCTTTCCCTTCTCCAGCTCTGTATCACTTTCGCCAATCACTTTTCCAGCTCTTAGCTTCATCCCACCCCCTCCGGTCTTCTCCTATCATTTTGCATTTCCCCCTCCCCCCACTACTTTCAAATCTCTTACTATCTTTCCTTTCAGATAGTCCTGACGAAGGGTCTCGGCCCGAAACGTCGACAGTGCTTCTCCTTATAGATGCTGCCTAGCTTGCTGTGTTCCACCAGCACTTTATGTGTGTTGTTCCTTATTCTTACTCACTTTGCGATTAATCCTGACAGGAACATACAAACTCTGCACTCTCAAAATTTCTCCTCTGAAGGCCTCCCACTTGCCAATCACATCCTTGTCAGAGAACAAATCCACATTTTTTAGATCCTTTCTGATTTCTTCAAATTTAGCCTTTTTCTAGTTTAGAACCTCAACCCGAGGACCAGATATATCTTTATCCATGATCAAGTTGAAACTAATGGTGCTGTGATCACTGGAACCAAAGAGTTACCCTACCTCCACTTCCATCACCTGTCCTAACTCATTTCCTTTTAGGAGATCTAATATTGCATCCTCTCTATTTGATATCTGTACATATTGATTTAGAAAACTTTCCTGAACACATTTTCCAAACTCTAACCTGTCTAGACCTTTAACAGTATGGGAGTCCCAATCGATATAATGAAAATTAAAATCCCCTACTATCACTTTATGCTTCCTACAGTTGTCTGCTATCTCTCGGCAGATTTGGTCCTCCAATTCTTGCTGACAATTGGGTGGTCTATAATACAACCCCATTAATGTGGTCATACTTTTCCTGTTTCTCAGCTCCACCCCCACGGCCTCGGTAGACAAGCCCTCTAATCTGTCCTGCCTTAGCACTGCTGTAACATTTTCCCTAACTAGCAATGCCACCTTCATTCTTCTGCCTCTATCACGTCTGAAACATCAGAACCCTGGAACATTAAGCTGCCAGTCCTGCCCCTCCTGTAGCCAAGTTTCACTAATGGCTATAATGTGATAATTCCATGTGTCAATCCACACCCTCAGCTCGTCAGCCTTCTCCACAATACCCTGATGACCATATATGCGAGAAGTGCAGCCAACTACAGCTCCTGACTGACAAGGTCAAGGAACAAGGTCAAGGTCAAGGTATTCACAATCATCAGGGAGGCTTCTCCCTCCTGCCATCTGGCAAAAGGTACTGAAGCATTCGGGCTCTCACGACCAGACTGTGCAACAGTTTCTTCCCCCAAGCCATCAGACCCCTTGATACCTAGAGTCTAGTCTGACATCTACATCATTTATCATTATATTGAAATTTGTCCTCTACTGTGCCTATTGTCTTGTTTATTATTTATTTATTTATTAATTATTGTACTGTTTTGTGCATTTCATGAAGTCCTATGTAGGTCTGTAGTCTAGTGTAGCTTTGAGTTGTCTCACATAGTCTAGTGTGGTTTTGTGTTGTTTCATGTAGAACATAGAACATAGAATAGTACAGCACATTACAGGCCTTTCGGCCCACAATGTTGTGCCAACCCTCAAACCCTGCACCCTATATAACCCCCCCACCTTAAATTCCTCCATATACCTGTCTAGTAGTCTCTTAAATTTCATTAGTGTATCTGCCTCCACCACTGACTCAGGCAGTGCATTCCATGAACCAACCACTCTCTGAGTGAAAAACCTTCCTCTAATATCCCCCTTGAACTTCCCTCCCCTTACCTTAAAGCCATGTCCTCTTGTATTGAGCAGTGGTGCCCTGGGGAAGAGGCGCTGGCTGTCCACTCTGTCTATTCCTCTTAATATCTTGTACACCTCTATCATGTCTCCGCTCATCCTCCTTCTCTCCAAAGAGTAAAGCCCTTGCTCCCTTAATCTCTGATCATAATCCATATTCTCTAAACCAGGCAGCATCCTGGTAAATCTCCTCTGTACCCTTTCCAATGCTTCCACATCCTTCCTATAGTGAGGCGACCAGAACTGGACACAGTACTCCAAGTGTGGCCTAACTAGAGTTTTATAGTGCTGCATCATTACATCGTGTCTCTTAAACTCTAGCCCTTGACTTATGAAAGCTAACACCCCATAAGCTTTCTTAACTACCCTATCTACCTGTGAGGCAACTTTCAGGAATCTGTGGACATGTACCCCCAGTTCTCTCTGCTCCTCGACACTACCAAGTATTCTGCCATTTACTTTGTACTCTGCCTTGGAGTTTGTCTTTCCAAAGTGTACCACCTCATACTTCTCCGGGCTGAACTCCATCTTCCACTTCTCAGCCCACTTCTGCATCCTATCAATGTCTCTCTGCAATCTTCGACAATCCTCGACACTATCTACAACAGCACCAACCTTTGTGTTGTCTGCAAACTTGCCAACCCACCCTTCTACCCCCACATCCAGGTCGTTAATAAAAATCACAAAAAGTAGAGGTCCCAGAACAGAACCTTGTGGGACACCACTAGTCACAACCCTCCAAACTGAATGTACTCCTCCACCATGACCCTCTGCCTTCTGCAGGCAAGCCAATTCTGAATCCACCTGGCCAAACTTCCCTGGATCCCATGTTTTCTGACTTTCTGAATAAGCCTACCATGTAGAACCTTGTCAAATGCCTTACTAAAACCCATGTAGATCACATCCACTGCACTACCCTCATCTATATGCCTGGTCACCTCCTCAAAGAACTCTATCAGGCTTGTTAGGCACGATCTGCCCTTCACAAAGCCATGCTGACTGTTCCTGATCAGACCATGATTCTCTAAATGCCCTTAGATCCTATCTCTAAGAATCTTTTCCAACAGCTTTTCCACCACAGACGTAAGGCTCACTGGTGTGTAATTACCTGTACTATCCCTACTACCTTTTTTTGAACAAGGGGACAAAATTCGCCTCCCTCCAATCCTCCGGTACCATTCCTGTGGACAACGAGGATATAAAGATCCTAGCCAGAGGCTCAGCAATCTCTTCCCTTGCCTCGTGGAGCAGCCTGGGGAATATTCCATCAGGCTCCAGGGACTTATCCGTCCTAATGTATTTTAACAACTCCAACACCTCCTCTCCCTTAATATCAACATGCTCCAGAACATCAACCTCACTCATATTGTCCTCACTGTCAACAAGTTCCCTCTCAGTGGTGAATACTGAAGAGAAGTATTCATTGAGGACCTCGCTCACTTCCACAGCCTCCAGGCACATCTTCCCACTTTTATCTCTAATCGGTCCTACCTTCACTCCTGTCATCCTTATGTACTTCACATAATTGAAGAATGCCTTGGGGTTTTCCTTTACCCTACTCACTAAGGCCTTCTCATGCCCCCTTCTTGATCTTCTCAGCCCCTTCTTAAGCTCCTTTCTTTCTACCCTATATTCCTCAATAGACCCATCTGATCCTTACTTCCTAAACCTCCTGTATGCTGCCTTCTTCCACCTGACTAGATTTTCCACTTCACTTGTCACCCATGGTTCCTTCACCCTACCATTCTTTATCTTCCTCACCGGGTCAAATTTATCTCTAACATCCTGCAAGAGATCCTTAAACATCGACCACATGTCCATAGTACATTTCCCTGAAAAAACATCATCCCAGTTCACACCCGCAAGTTCTAGCCTTATAGCCTCATAATTTGCCCTTCCCCAATTAAAAATTTTCCTGTCCTTTCTGATTCTATCCTTTTCCATGATAATGCTAAAGGCCAGGGAGCGGTGATCACTGTCCCCCAGATGCTCACCCACTGACAGATCTGTGACCTGACCCGGTCTGTTACCTAATACTAGATCTAGTATGGCATTCCCCCTAGTTGGCCTGTCAACATACTATGACAGGAATCCATCCTGGACACACTTAACAAACTCTGCCCCATCTAACCCCTTGGAACTAATCAAGTGCCAATCAATATTAGGGAAGTTAAAGTCACCCATGATAACAACCCTGTTATATTTGCACCTTTCTAAATTTGCCTCCCAATCTGCTCCTTAGCATCTCTGAGGCTACCAGGGAGCCTATAGAATACCCCCAGTAGAGTAACTGCTCCCTTCCTGTTCCTGACTTCCACCCATACTGACTCAAAAGAGGATCCTGCTACATTACCCACCCTTTCTGCAGCTGTAATAGTATCCCTGACCAGTAATGCCACCCCTCCTCCCCTTCCCCCCCCCCATCCCTTTTAAAGCATTGAAATCCAGGAATATTGAGAATCCATTCCTGCCCTGGTGCCAGCCAAGTCTCCGTAATGGCCACTACATCATAATTCCATGTATGTATCCAGGCTCTCAGTTCATAACCTTTGTTGCTGATGCTTCTTGAAATGAACATTGTTTCATTTTTTACTGTGTACTGTACCAGCAGTTTATGGTCAAAATGACAATAAAAAGTGACTTGACTTGACATCATAGATGAAACTTGTACTGAGATGGAAGCTTCAGACAGTAGATGGATGATGACTCCCAGGAGAAATAATGGGAGTAAGCATTCAGTGCAGGGTACCTCTGTGGCCATTACCCTTCTCCCCCCAGCAACAGGTATACCCCTTTGAATAGTGCTGGGGGATGACCTATCAGGGCATAGCAGCAGTACAAGCCAGGCCAGTGGCTCTGAGGCTCAGCACGGAAGGCTAAAGTCAGGTAGTGAAAGGAGACTCAATAATTAGGTCAATGGACAGCGCATTCTGTGGCCGTGAAAGAGAAGCCAGGATGGTGTATTGACTAGCAGGAGACAGGTCAAATGCCTTCCTAAAGTAAACAACATCCACTACCATGCCTTCATCCACTTTCCTGGCAACTTCCTCAAAAAATTCTACAATATTGCTTAGACATGACTTAACATGCGTGAACCATGCTAACTATTTTTAATCAGCCAATGTCCGTTGGTTGGGGTGTTGTGGATCGTCTGGAGAGCTGTCAGAGGTTACAGCAGGACATCAATAAAATGCAGAACTGGGTTGAGAAGTGGCAGATGGACTTCAACCCAGATTAAATGTGAAGTGGATCATTTTGGTAGGCCAATTTGAAGACAGAATATAATATAAATGGTAAGACTCTAGGCGGTGTGGAGGATATTGAGAGATCTTGGGGTCCGTGTCAATAGAACTCTCAAAGCTGCTGCGCAGGTTGACAATGTTGTTAAGAAGGTGTGTTAGCATTCATCAACCGTGGGATTGAGTTCAAGAGCCATGAGGTAATGTTACAAATATAGAAGACTTTGGTCAGACCCCATTTGGAGTACTGTGTTCAGTTGGTCATCTCCCTACAGGAAGCATTTGGATACTATGTAGAGAGTGCAGAGGAGATTTACAAGGATGTTGCCTGGATTGGAGGGCGTGCCTTATGAGAATAGGTTGAGTGTACTTGGCCTTTACTCCTTGGAGCGAGGGAGGATGACAGGTGACCTTATAGAGGTATAAAAGATGATGATGGGCATTGATCGTGGGATGGCTTTTTCCCAGGGCTGAAATGGCTAACACGAGGAGCATAGTTTTAAAATGCTTGGAAATAAGTACCGAAGGGATGTCAGGGGTAAGTTTTTCCACACAGTGGAATGTGGATGTGTGGATTGTACTGCCAACGGCAGTAGTGGAAGCAGATACAAAAAGGCAGGGGTGTCAAACTCATTTTAGGTCACGGATCGGATTGAGAAAAATGCGACTTCATGCGGGCTGGATCAGTTGTGCACACGCGCGTGCTCCCACAGCTTTCATTGCCTTCATTTTTTCAACCTGCTCTCATGTGTCTCAGTCTCTGCTATATCTAAAATTGTTTCACTTTACAAATTTCGTTTTTTATGAAGCAGATTGCCTAGCAAGCATTCTTTTTATGATTGGTATTAACTTACAGACGTAGATTACAAGAAAGTAGGCAACGAGAAAGAAACGATGCTATTTTGGCTAAGATTGTTTTGGGAGCCATACCTTTTCCATTAATAAACCATTTGAAATCAAGCATTAGCAAACACAAATGTAGACCTAACTGTTACACAGAAACGCCATTTCACAAAGCAACTTTTTATCCCGGAGCTCTGTTGTGTCTTTCCCTTTGCTTTCCATGAACTGACAGATCTCCTCACGCAACTCGAAACATCTTTTCAGCACTTTTCCTTGGCTTAACCATCGCACCTCTGTGTGATAGGGCAAATCATTATATTCTGAACCCAACTCCTCCAGAAACGACTTGAACTCGCGGTGATTTAAACCTTTGGCTCTTATGAAGTTAACTGCTCGTGTTATGATGCTCGTTATATGTTCCATTTTCAAGGCTTTGCCACACAACGATTCCTGGTGTATGATGCAGTGATAAGCTGTCAGCTCACCTACGCCGTTTTCCTCCCGCATCTTCTCCCGGATCCTGCCCACCAATCCACTCTTTTGACCGCACATCGTGGGCTTCTGTTTCTTGTCCAGATGCTTGTATTCGTCATGGTGTTTTGTTTCATAGTGTCGTCTTACGTTATATTCTTTAATTACAGCCACACCGTCTCCGCACACAAGACAAACAGGTTTGCCCTTTATATCTGCGAATATATACTCTGCCTCCCACCTGCCTTGAAAACCCCTGTTTTCAAAGTCCACCTTTCCTTCAGCCATTTTTGGGGTGAGGGATAGCTGAAAGTTGACCACACATGACTAGCGCTATAAGGATGCTGATGAGAGATTAAGGCAAGCGCGAGCAATGCACTGGCAGTGCATTGTGGGATTTGTAGTATTAGTGGTGCATGCAATATACCGGCGGGCCAGCTCTAATAGAAAAAAAATTTATTCATTAATGATATTCAGGAAATAAACCAGGGAAACCGAATAAACACTAAAAACCCTGAAAACCTGGTACCTGAATAAACTCAGCATTAGCCATATCATACGTCATAGGCGCTTCGATTACTGGGGCCAGCTTTAATAGCAATTAGATATTATCTCGCGGGCCAAAGATAATTCCACCGCGGGCCGGATTTGGCCCGCGGGCCTTGAGTTTGACATATATGCAATAAGGTCTTTTAACAGCTTCTTAGATAGGTATATAGAGCTTAGAAAAATAGAGGGCTATGCGTTAGGGAAATTCTAGGTATTTTCTAGAGTAGATTACATGGTTGGCACAACACTGTGGGCCGAAGGGCCTGTAATGTGCTGTAAATGTCTGTGTTCTACGTTCCATTCAAATACTTAAATATCAGGTCAATTTGAATACACTCCAATAACTTTTCCACAACTGATGTCAGACTCACCAGCCCATAATTTTCTGGTTTATATTTAGAGCCTTCTATAAACAGCAGAACAACATTGGTCATATTCTAGAACCGCTCCTGCCACCAAGGATGATTTAACTATCTCTGCAAGGGACCAATTTTGTACCCTGCAAATCTTTAGCTCTTAACATATCTGTAGAATCTCCTAGGATTCTCCTTCACCTTGTCTGCTGGAGCAGCTTCATGCCTTCTTTTAGATTTCTTAGTCTTCCCTTCCATTTCTAATACTCCAAAAGCACATCATTTGTTCCTACCTGCCTATACCTTCTACGTACCTCCTTTTTTCTCTGAACCAGAGCCTCAATATCTCTTGTAAACCAAGGTCCCCTACACTTGTAAAAACATAGAAATATAGAAAACCTACAGCACAATACAGGTCTGTCGGCCCACAAAGCTGTGCCGAACATGTCCTTAACTGAGAAATTACCTAGCGTTACTCACAACCCTCTATTTTTCTGAGCTCCATATACCTGTCCAGGAGCCTCTTAAAAGACCCTATTGTATCCACTACCACCACCATCACCAGCAGCCCATTCCACGCACTCACCATTCTCTGCGTAAAAAACTTACTTCTGACATCTCCTTTGTACCTACTTCCAAGGACCTTAAAACTGTGCTCTCTCGTGATAGCCATTTCAGTCCTGGGATAAAGCCTCTGACTATCCACACTATCAATGCCTCTCATCATCTTATAGAACATGGAACAATACAGCACAATACAGACCATTCGGCCCACAATGATGTGCCAACTCTTAAACCCTGCCTCCCATATAACCCCCCCATCTTAAATTCCTCCATATACCTGTCTAGTAGTCTCTTAGATTTCGCTAGAGCATCTGCCTCCACCACTGACTCAGGCAGTGCATTCCACGCACCAACCACTCTCTGAGTAAAAAACTTCCCCTAACATCCCCCTTGAACTTTCCTCCCCTCATCTTAAAGCCATGTCCTCTTGTATTGAGCAGTGGTGCCCTGGGGAAGAGGCACTGGCTGTCCACTCTATCTATTCCTCTTATACATCTCAATCAGGACACCTGTCATCCTCCATCGCTCCAAGGAAAAAAGGCTGAGTTCACTCAACCTATTCTTAGGGTTTCCACATCCTTCCTATAGTGAGGCAACCAGAAATGAGCACAAAACTCCAAGTGGGGTCTGACCAGGGTCCTATATGGCTGCAACATTAAACTCAATCCCACAATTGATGTAGGTCAATACACCATATGCCTTCCTAACCAGAGAGTCAACCTGCGCAGCAGTTTTGAGTGTCCTATGGACTCGGACCCAAGATCCCTCCCATCCTCCAGACTGCCAAAAGTCTTACCATTGTTATCTTTAACTTTTATTCTGACAGGCGCATACAAGCTTTGTACTCTCAAAATTTCACTTTTGAAGGCCTCCCACTTTCCAACTACACCTTTGCCAAAAAACAGCCTGTCCCAATCCACACTTGCCAGATCATTTCTGATATCATTACAATTGGTCCTTCTCTAATTTAGAATTTCAATCCGCAGACCAGAGCTACGTTTTTGCACATTTACTTTGAAACTTGTGGCACTGTGGTCACTAGATGCAATGTTCCCCTGCACAAACTTCTGTCATCTGCCCTGTCTCACTTCCTAACTACAGACTGAGGATCAATTGGGACTTCAACCAATTGATAAAGGAAACTTTCCATTTAACCATATAACAATTACAGCATGGAATCAGGCCATCTCGGCCCTTCTAGTCCGTGCCGAACACACTCTCACCTAGTCCCACCTACCTGCACTCAGCCCATAAATCTCCATTTCTTTCCTGTCCATATACCTATCCAATTTCTTTTTTAAATGACAAAACCGAACCTGCCTCTACCACTTCTACTGGAAGCTCATTCCACATAGCTACCACTCTCTGAGTAAAGAAGTTCCCCCTCATGTTACCCCTAAACTTTTGCCCCCTAACTCTCAACTCATGCCTTCTTGTTTGAATCTCCCCTACTCTCAATGGAAAAAGCCTATCCATGTCAACTCTATCTATCCCCCTCATAATTTTAAATACCACTATCAAGTCCCCCCTCAACCTTCTACATTCCAAAGAATAAAGACCTGACTTGTTCAACCTTTCTCTGTAACCTAGGTGCTGGAACCCAGGTAACATTCTAGTAAATCTAAACACATTTGACAAATGCTATCCCATCTAGTCTTTTTACTGTATACGATTCCAAGTCAATATCTGGAAAGTTAAAATCATCTAATATAAAAGTCATCTGGACCAGATGGACTACATCCCAGAGTCCTGAAGGAGGTTGCCGAAAAATTAATGGATGCATTGGTCATGATCTTTCAAGAATCATTGGCATGCTCCCAGAGGACTGGAAAATTGTAAATGTCATTCTACTCTTTAAGAAGGGAGAAAGGCAAAAGAAAGGAAATTATAGGCCAGTTACCCTAACCGCAAGTGGTTGGGAAAGTGTTGGAGTCTATTATTAAGGATAAGGTTTTGGGGTACTTGGAGACTAATGATAAAATAAGTCAAAGTCAGCATGGTTTCTGTAAAGGGTAATTTCACCTGACCAATCTGTTAAAGAGTTTTTTGAGGAAGTAACCAGCAGGGTGGACAAAGGAGAGGGAGTGGATGCCATTTACTTTGACTTTCAGAAGGCAATTGATAAGGTGATGCATATGAGGCTGCTTAACAAAATAAAATCCTATGGCATTACAGGAAGGATACTGGCATGGATAGAGAAATGGCTGTCAAACAGGAGGCAGAGAGTGGGAACAAAGTGGCCCTTTTCTAATTGGCAGCCAGTGACCAGTGGTGTTTCTTAGAGGTCAGTATTGGCACCACTACTTTTCACATTGTCACTGATTGAAAGAACACAGAACATAGAATAGTACACCACAATAGTACACCTTTAAACCCTGCCTCCCATATATCCCCCCACCTTAAATTCCTCAACATACCTGTCTAGTAGTCTCTTTAAATTTCACTAGTGTATCTACCTCCACCACTGACTCAGGCAGTGCATTCCACACACCAACCACTCTCTGAATAAAAACCTTCCCCTAACATTCCCACTGAACTTGCCACTCCTTACCTTAAAGCCATGTACTCTTGTATTGAGCTGTGGTGCCCTGGGGAAGAGGCGCTGGCTGTCCACTCTGTCTATTCCTCTTAATATCTTGTACACCTCTATCATGTCTCTTCTCATCATCCTTCTCTCCAAAGAGTAAAGCCATAGCTCCCTTAATCTCTGATCATAATCCATACTCCCGAAACCAGGCAGCATTCTGGTAAATCCCCTCTGTACTCTTTCCATAATGGAATTGATGACTTGGTGGCAAAGTTTGCAGATGATATGAAGATAGGTGGAGGGGTAGGTAGTGCTGAGGGAGCAATATGATTGCAACAGGACTTAAAATAAATTGGAAGAATGGGCAAAAAAGTGTTGGGTAATTATGATAATGCATTTTGGAAAAAGGAACAATAGTGCAGACCATTATCGAAACATCAGAAGTGCAGAGGGACTTAGGAGTCCTCATATAAGACTCCCAGAAAATTCATTTACAGATTGAGTCTGTGGTAGAAAAGGCAAATGCAATGATGGCAATTATTTAAAGAGGAATCGAATATAAAAATAAGGAGATAATGCCGAGGCATAAGACACTCGTTAGGTTGCTCTTGGAGTATTGTCAACAGTTTTGGGCCACATATCTCAGAAAGGATATGTTGTCTTTGGAGAGAGTCCAGAGGAGGTTCACAAGGATGATTCTGGGTTTGAAGAAACGTTTGGCAGCTTTCACTGGAATACGGGGGAATCTCATTGAAATCTATCAAATGTTGAAAAGACTAGATAAGGTGGATATGGAAAGCATGTTTTTTATAGAGGGGTTATCCGAACTAGAGGGCACAGCCTCAAAATTGAGGGGCGACCTTTTAGAACAGAGGTAAGGAGGAAATTTTTTAGCCAGAAAATAGTGAATCTGTAGAACGCTCTGTCACAGATAGTGATGGAGGCTGTGTCCACAGCTATTTAAAGCAGAAGTTGATAACTTCCTGAGTGATCAGGACATTAAAGGATATGGCAAGAAGGCAGGTGTATAGGGTTGAGTGGGATTCTGGAATCCGCCATGAATGGCGGAGCAGACTTGATGGGCTGAATGGCCTAATTCTGCTCCTAAGTCTTATGGTCTTATAACAGCCTTATGTTTTTTGCAACTGCCCATGATCTGTCCACAAATTTGCTCCTCTACATCCCTTGGACTGTTGGGCAGACTGCAATATAGCTCCATTAACTTTTCTTACTTCTCAGTTCTACCCAAAATGCATCACTTGACGAGATCTCCATCTGTCCTTACTGAGTACTGCCATGACATTTTCCCTCACCAGCAACACCACCCTGTCTACTTTCATCCCTCCCACACTGACACTTTGAAGATACCAGAAGCCTGGTATATCCAGTTGCCAGTCCTGCCCCACCTGCAACTAAGTCTCACTAATAGCTAAAATATCATCATTCCTGGTGTTGCTCCATGCCCTGAGCCTATCTGCCTTTCCTACAACACTTCTTGCATTGAAATATATGCAGCTCAGGACACTAGTCGCACCAGGCTCAGCCTTCTGATTTCCGACTTTGTCTGAGGTCTTACTAACATCTGTCTCCACAAACTATCCAGTAGCTATTCTGGTACACTGGTTCCTATCCCCTTGTAACTCTAGTTCAAACCCCACTCTGCAGCATTACCAAACCTTCCTGCTAGGATATTAGTTTTCCTTACAGTTCAGGTGCAAACTGTCTTTTCTGTATAGGTCCCACCTTCCCTGGAAGAAAGCCCAATGATCCAAAAATCTTATGCCCTTCCTCCTACACCAACTCCTTAGCCATGTGTTAAGCATGTGGCATGGGTAGCAATCCTGAGATCACAACCCTGGAGGTCCTACCCTTTAACTTAGCACCCAGCTCTCTGACCTCCCTCTGCAGAACCTTGTCACTCAGCCTACTCTTGTCATTGGTGTCGATATGGACCACCACCTCTGATTGTTCGCCCTCACACTTGTAACACCCTGGGAAAGGTTTCACTGCTAATGTAATGGTCTTTCTATAGAAGCAGTGCCTAGGTTATGGTTAGAGATGATGGGTGCTTTGGAATGTGAGCCATCCCATGATGGGAGGGTGTTTTCGTGCTGTGTGCTGACACCAGGGTGATCTGGATCTTTTGTTCAGCAGGAGATGAGGAGAGAAGACGCCGGAGGGAAGAAGTTGTAGGACTTGATACAGAGCAGAGCCATGATCCCACGAAGGATAGGGAGATCAAAGGAGGATCAGCGAAGGGGAAACTGTGAACTCCAACTTGTGCACATTAGACTGTTTCATTAAAATGGGCCCTTTTCTTTTTGCTCTTTCTTCACTAACCCTGTAGTAACATTAAGAATTATAGAGCTAAATCGTTTAATTGTATGCAGTGTACTGTCTTTTTCTTCATGGTACTGATCTGTAACAGGGTAACAAATCAAATCACGTAGCATCCACACAAAATAGGGGGTTTCGGGGTGGACTTGCATCTCCCCCCTTCGGCAGGGTCATAGAATTGTCTTTCCTAGACTTAGGCAGCTGACAAAAAGGTTACACACATAAGAATGCGGAGGACTCAATCCAATGTCCTCTCTTCCCAACCCCTCATATCCTATCATGCCCTGAACAATCAAGAATCTACCAACCTCTGCCTTAAAACTTCACCTACACAGCTGACTGTGGCAACCAATTTCACAGATTCAGCACAGTCCTGGTAAAGAAATGTTTCATCTCTTGTATAAAACGCCACCCCTCTATTCTGAAGCTGCTTCCTTCAGACTTAGACGCTCCCACCAAAGGAAACGTCCTTTTCACATCTTCTCTATCAAGGACTTTCGCCATTTGATAGGTTTCAATTAGGTTACCCTTGATTTTTCTAAATTCCAGTGAATATAGACCCAAAGCCATCAAATACACCAAGGGAGACACTGCCTAATGGAGCCGTCATCTACAGAGTGGTCTGAGTCAGATGATAGGGCTTTGGCTCATTTGGGCTTCGGAAAGGTGTGGGTAAGTAGACTTCATTTTTTCCTTGTATTTTTAGAGGGTTAGAGAGTATGTCTTTAGGGTTAGTACTTTGCTCTGGGTATCAAATGTGGGAACTCTGGGAATCTTCCAGTCTCCCATATGACCACATCTGCACCAGATGCACCGAGATGCAGCTCATGAGAGACCGTGTCAGGGATTTGGAGCTGCAGTTTGATGTCCTACAGCTTATCAGGGAAAGCGAGCAGGACATAGAGAGGAGCTACAGGGAGTTAAAACTCCCTGAGGCTGCAGGAGTTAGATAGGTGGGTAACAGTCAGGGAAGGGATGGGAGGAGCTCAGACAGGATAACAGAGAGCATCCCTGTGGCCATCTCCCTCAGTAATCGTGATCTCGTTTTGGATACTGTCGAGCAGGGTGACTTGAAAGAGGATGGCCATGGCAGTTGGGTCTCCAGCACTGAGCCTTGTTCCGTGGTGTAGAAGGCAGAGAATATGAGGAATGCGGTAGTCATAGGGGATTCCATAATGAGGGGAACAGACAATAAATGCTAACATTGCATTTACCTTTCTCACACCAGACTCTAACTGCAAGTTAACTATTAGGGTGTTTCTGCACAAGGACTCCCAAGTCCTGTTGCATCTCAGATTTTTGGATTTTCTCCCCATTTAGAAAATAGTCTGCACGTTTATTTCTCCTACCAAAGTGCATTTTCCAACATTGTATTTCATTTGCTATTCTCTTGCCCATTCTGTCTAAGCCTACCTGTTTACCTGCCTCTCCACCAATCTTCTTATCATCTGCAAATTTGGTAACAAAGCCATCTATCCCACCATCTAAATCATTGATATACAGCATAAAAGGAAGTGGTCATGACACCAACCCCTGTGGGACATCACTTGTCACGAGCAGCCAACCAGAAAAGGATCCTTTTACTCCCACTTGCTGCCTCCTACCAATCAGCAATGCTCCAACTATGTCAGTAACTTTCCTGTAACACCAAACTGAAGAGACTGGGGAAGAAGTGGCTGGCTCACAAATAGAGAAAGCTAGGAGACAGCCTGAGAGGAAGGATAGGCAGGTAATAGAGCAGGGACACGCTCAGACCAAAGGTTTGAGATGTGTCTATTTTAGCACAAGAAGTGTTGTGAACAAAGCAGATGAGCTTAGAATGTGAATAAGTACATGGAGATCTGATGTGCTGGCCGTTACAGAGACTTGGATGGCTCAGGGACAGGAATGGTTACTTCAGTGCCGGGTTTTAGGTATTTCAGAAAGGACAGGGAGGGAGGCAAAAGAGGTGGGGGCGTGGCACTGTTATTCAGAGATAGTGTCACGGCTGCAGAAAAGGTTGTCTACAGAGTCTCTGTGGGTGGAGATTAGGAACAGGAAGGGGTCAATAACTTTACTGGGTGTTTTTTATAGGCTGCCCAATAGTAACAGGGATATCGAGGAGCAGATAGGGAAATAGATCCTGGAAAGGTGTAATAATAACACAGTTATCGTGATGGGAGATTTTAATTTCACAAATATCGATTGGCATCTCCCGACAGCAAGTGGTTTAGATGGGGTGGAGTTTGTTACGTGTGTTCAGGAAGGTTTCCTGACACAATATGTAGATAAGCCTAGAAGAAGAGAGGCTGTACTTGATTTGGTATTGGGAAATTAACCAGGTCAGGTGTCAGATCTTTCAGTGGGAGAGCATTTTGGAGATAGTGATCATAATTCTATCTCCTTTACAATAGCATTGGAGAGAGATAGGAACAGATAAGTTAGAAAAGTGTTTAATTGGGGTAAGGAGAATTATGAGGCTATCAGGCAGGAAATTGAAAACAAATTAGAAAGAGGTGTTCTCAGGGAAAAGTACAGAAGAAGTGTGGCAAATGTTCAGGGAATATTTGTGTGGAGTTCTGCATAGGTATGTTCCAATGAGATATGGAAGTTATGGTAGGGTACAGGAACTGTGGTGTACACATGCAGTAATAAATCTAGTCAAGAAGAAAAGCTTACAAAAGGTTCAGAGAGCTAGGTAATGTTAAGAGATCGAGAAGATTATAAGGCTATCAGGAAGGAGCTTAAGAAGGAAATTAGGAGAGCCAGAAGCGGCCATGAGAAGGGCTTGGCAGGCAGGATTAAAGAAAACCCCAAAGCATTCTACAAGTATGTGAAGAACAAGAGGATAAGACGTGAAAGAATAAGACCTATCAAGTGTGACAGTGGGAAAGTATGTATGGAACCGGAGGAAACAGCAGAGGTAGTTAATGAATTTGCTTCAGTATTCACTATGGAAAAGGATCTTGGTGATAGTAGTGATGACTTGGAGCAGACTGAAAAGCTTGAGCACATGGATATTAAGAAAGAGGATGTGCTGGAGCTATTGGAAGGCATCAAGTTAGATAAACCACTGGGACCAGATGAGATATACTCCAGGCTTCTGTGGGAGGCGAGAGAAGAGATTGCTGAGCCTCTGGCGATGATCTTTGCATCATCAATGGAGACAGGAGAGGTTCCAGAGGATTGGAGGGCTGTGAATGTGGTTCCTTTATTCAAGAAAGGGAGTAGAGTTAGACCAGGAAATTATAGACCAGTGAGTCTTACTTCAGTGGTTGGTAAGTTGATGGAGAAGATCCTGAGAGGCAGGATTTATGAATATTTGGAGAGGTATAATATGATTAGAAGTAGTCAGCATGGCTTTGTCGAGGGCAGGTTGTGCCTTAGGAGCCTGATTGAATTTTTGAGGATGTGACTAAACACATTGATGATGGAAGAGCAGTAGATGTAGTGTATTTGGATTTCAGCAAGGCATTTGTTAAGGTACCCCATGCAAGGCTTATTGAGAAAGTAAAGAGGCATGGGATCCTAGGGGACATTGCTTTGTGGATTGAGAACTGGCTTGCCCACAGAAGGCAAAGAGTGGTTGTAGACAGGTCATGTTCTGCATGAAGGTCGGTCACCAGTGGGATGCCTCATGGATCTGTTCTGGGACCCATATTCTTCATAATTTTTATAAATGACCTGGATGAGGAAGTGGAGGGATGGGTTAGTGAGTTTGCTGATGACACAAAAGTTGGAGGTATTATGGATAGTGTGGAGGGCTTTTAGAGGTTACAGCGGGACATTGATAGGATGCAAAATTGGGCTGAGAAGTGGCAGATGAAGTTCAACCCAGATAAGTGTGAAGTGGTTCATTTTCGTAGGTCAAGTATGATGACAGAATATAGTATTAATGGTAAGACTCTTGGCAGTGTGGAGGATCAGAGGGATCTTGGGGTCCAAGTCCATAAGACACTCAAAGCAGCTGCGCAGGTTGACTCTGTGGTTAAGAAAGCATATGGTGTATTGGCCTTCATCAACCTGGTCAGGCCCCACTTGGAGTACTGTGCTCAGTTCTGGTCGCCTCACCACAGGAAGGATGTGGAAGCCATAGAAAGGGTGCAGAGGAGATTTACAAGGATGTTGCCTGGATTGGGGAACATGCCTTATGAGAATAGGTTGAGTGAACTCACCTTTTTCGCTTTGGAGTGATGGAGGATGAGAGATGACCTAATACAGGTGTATAAGATGATGAAAGGCATTGATCGTGTGGACAGTCAGAGGCTTTTTTCCAGGGCTGAAATGGTTGCCACAAGAGGACACAGGTTTAAGGTGCTGAGGTGTAGGTACAGAGGAGATGTCAGGGATAAGTTTTTTACTCAGAGAGTGGTGAGTGCACGGAATGTGCTTCCGGGAACGGTGGTGGAGGCAGATATGATAGGGTCTTTTAAGGCACTTAGATAGGTACGTGGAGCTTAGTAAAATAGAGGGCTATAGGTAAGCCTAGTAATTTCTAAGGTAGGGACATGTTCGACACAACTTTGTGCGCTGAAGGGCCTTTATTGTGCTGTAGGTTTTCTATGTTTCTATATTTAATTGAAAGGTAAGGGAGAGCGTCAGGTAGTGGAGAGCACCTCTGTGGCCATCTCCCTTAACTTGATGGGACGAATGACCTACTTCTGCGCCTGTGGTCTTAACAATAAGTACTCTGTTTTGAGTGCTGTTGGTGGGGACAACCTGTCTGAGGGAAGCAACAGTAGCTGTTCCTCTGGCACTGAGTCTGGCCCTGTGGCTCAGAAGGATACAGAACAAAAGAGAATGGCAACAGTAATAGGGGACTCTTTCGTTAGGAGGGCAGATAGGCAATTCTGTGGATGCGAAAAAGAAACAAGGATGGTAGTTTGCCTCCCAGGTGCCAGGGTTCATCATGCTTCTGAATGCTTCCACAATATCTTGAAATGGGAGAGTTAGCAGCCAGAGGTCGTGGTACATATTGGTACCAACGACATTGGTGGAAAGAAGAAGGAGGCCCTGAAAACAGAATACAGGAAGTTAAGAAGGAAGCTGAGAAGCAGAACCTCAAGGGCAGTAATCTTGGGATTGCTACCTATGTTAAACAGCAGAGAGTGTAGGAATAGAATGAGGTGGCAGATAACTGTGTAGCTGAAGGATTGGAGCAGGGGGCATGGATTCAGATTCTTGGATCACTGGGAGCTCTCCTGGGGTGTGTGACCTGTACAAAAATGGCTGGCTGCACTTGAGTCCAAGGGGGACCATTATCCTGACAGGAAGGTTTGCTAATACTGTTGGGGAGGTTTAAACTAAATTTGCAGGGTGGTGGGAAGTAAAGAAGCAGAGGATGGGGTGGTTAGCGCACATGTACAGACAGCTTGTATGGAGTTTGTGAGGAAAGATAATCAACTGTGAGAGCAAAAATGCACTCAGCCTGATGGTTTGAGATGTGTCTATTTTAATGCAAGGAGTATGATAAACAAAATGGATGAACTCAGAGTGTGGATCAATACATGGAACGATGACGTTGTGGCCATTACAGAAACTTGGATGTTTCAGGGGCAGAAATAACTGCTGAGTGTGCCAGGCTTTAGATGTTTCAAAAGGGACAGGGAGGAAGGGAAAAGAGGTGAGGGGCATGGCACTGCTAATCAAGGATAGTGTCATGGCCGCTGAATGGGAGGAAGTTTTGCAGGGATTATCTACCAAGTGTGGGTGGAAGACAGAAAGAGGCAAGGGGTAATAGCTCTACTGGGTGTTCTTAATGGACCCCCAATAGTAACAAAGACATCAAGAAGCAGATAGGGAGACAGATTTTGGAATGGTACTGTAATTATAGGGTTATAACCATATAACAATTACAGCACGGAAACAGGCCATCTCAGCCCTTCCAGTCCATGCTGACGCTTACACTCACCTAGTCCCAATGGCCCGCACTCAGCCCATAACCCTCCATTCTTTTCCTGTCTATACACCTATTCAATTTTACTTTAAATGACAATACCGAACCTGCCTCTACCACTTCTACTGGAAGCTCATTCCATACAGCTACCACTCTCTGAGTAAAGAAATTCCCCCTCGTGATACCCTTAAACTTTTGCCTCCACCTCTCAAATCATGTCCTCTTGTTTGAATCTCCCCTACTCTCAATGGAAAAAGCCTATCCACGTCAACTTGATCTATCCCCTTCATAATTTTAAATACCTCTATCAAGTCCTCCCTCAACCTTCTACGCTCCAAAGAATCAAGACCTAACTTGTTCAAACTTTCCCTGTAACTTAGGTGCTGAAACCCAGGTAACATTCTAGTAAATCTTCTCTGTACTCTCTCTATTTTGTTGATATATTTCCTATAATTCAGTGACCAGAACTGTACACAATACTCCAAATTTGGCCGTACAATGCCTTGTACAATTTTAACATTACATCCTAACTCCTATACTCAGTGCTCTGATTTATAAAGGCCGGCATACCAAAAGCTTTCTTCACCACCCTATCCACATGAGATTCCACCTTCAAGGAACTATGCACCATTATTCCTAGATCACTCTGTCCTACTGCATTCATCAATGCCCTACCATTTACCTTGTATGTCCTATTTGGATTATTCCTACCAAAATGAAGCCCCTCACACTTATCAGCATTAAACTCCATCTGTCATCGTTCAGCCCACTCTTCTAACTGGTCTAAATCTCTCTGCAAGCTTTGAAAACATACTTCATTATCCACAACGCCAACTACCTTAGTATCATCTGCATACTTACTAATCCAATTTACCACCCCATCATCCAGATCATTAATGTATATGACAAACAACATTGGACCCAATACAGAACGCTGAGGCACACCACTAGTCACCGGCCTCCAACCTGACAAACAGCTATCCACCACTACTCTCTGGCATCTCCCATCTAGCCACTGTTAAATCCATTTTACTACTCCAATATTAATATCCAACGATTGAACCTTCCTAACTAACCTTCCGTGCGGAACCTTGTCAAAGGCCTTACTGAAGTCTATATAGACAACATCCACTGCTTTACCCTCGTCAACTTTCCTCATAACCTCTTCAAAAAGTTCAATAAGATTTGTCAAACATGACCTTCCACGCACAAAATCCATGCTGACTATTCGTAATCAGATCCTATCTATCCAGACAATTATATATACCATCTCTAAGAATACTTTCCATTAATTTACCCACCACTGACGTCAAACTGACAGGCCAATAATTGCTAGGTTTACTCTTAGAACCCTTTTTAAACAATGGAACCACTTGAGCAATACGCCAATCCTCCGGCACCATCCCCGTTTCTAATGACATTTGAAATATTTCTGTCAGAGCCTCTGCTATTTCTACACCAACTTCTCTCAAGGTCCTAGGGAATATCCTGTCAGGACTCAGAGATTTATCTACCTTTATATTCCTTAAAAGTGCCAGTACTTCCTCCTCTTTAATTGTCATAGTTTCCATAACCTCCCTACTTGTTTCCCTTACCTTACACAGTTCAATATCCTTCTCCTTAGTGAATACCAAAGAAAGGAAATTGTTCAAAATTTCCCTCATCTCTTTTGGCTCCGCACATAGCTGTCCACTCTGATTCTCTAAGGGACCAATTTTATCCCTCACTATCCTTTTGCTATTAATATAACTGTAGAAACCCTTCAGATTTATTTTCACTTTACTTGCTAAAGCAACCTCATGTCGTTACTACCTCCGCCCATAAATGCTGTCTGGCCTGTTGAGTTCTGCCAGCATTTTGTGTTTTCACTCGCATCTTCTTTTAGCTTTTCTAATTTCTTTCTTAAGATTGTTTTTACATTCTTTATATTCCTTGAGCACCTCATTTACTCCATGCTGCCTATATTTATTGTAGATATCTCTCTTTTTCCTAACCAAGTTTCCAATATCCCTTGAAAACCATGGCTTTCTCAAAATTTTAACCTTCCCTTTCAACCCAACAGTAATATAAAGATTCTGTACCCTCAAAATTTCACCTTTAAATGACCTCCATTTCTCTATTACATCCTTCCCATAAAACAAATTGTCCCAATCCACTCCTTCTGAATTCTTTCGCATCGCCTCAAAGTTAGCCTTTCTCCAATCAAAAATCTCAACCCTGGGTCCAGTCCTATCCTTCTCCATAATTATATTGGAACTAATGGCATTGTGATCACTGGGTCCAAAGTGCTCCCCAACACATACCTCTGTCACCTGACCTATCTCATTCACTAACAGGAGATCCAACACTGTCCCTTCTCTAGTTGGTACATTTATGTATTGCTGCAAAAAACTACCCGCACACATTTTGTGAACTCCAAACCATCCGTCCCTTTTACAGTGTGGGCTTCCCAGTCTATGTGTGGAAAATTAAAATCTCCCACAATCACAACCCTGTGCTTACTACAAATATCTGCTACCTCCTTGCAAATTTGCTCCTCCAATTCTCGCTCCCCATTAGGTGGTCTATAATACACCCCTAGAAGTGTTACTACATCTTTCCCATTCCTCAATGCCACCCAAATAGTTTCCCTAGATGAGCTCTCTAATCTATCCTGCCAAAGCAGTGCTGTAATATTTTCTCGGACAAGTAATGCAACACCTCCTCTTCTTGCTCCTCCGATTCTATCATACCTGAAGCAACTAAACCCAGGAATATTTAGTTGACAATTACACCCCTCCTGCAACCATGTTTCACTAATAGCTACAACATCATGTTTCCACCTTTCTTACAATGCTCCTAGCATTAAAATAGATGCATTTAAGAAACTCTCCACCTCTTCCTCTCTGTTTATTCCTAACAATGCTTATTGATTATCTTGATTATCTTTTTCTTCCTTCTCTCCTACATCTTCGGTCTGAGCGCTCCTCTTCTCTATCACCTGCCTATCCTCCCTCACACCCTGTCTACTAGCTTTCTCTATTTGTGAACTAACCTCCTCTCCCTTAGTCTCTTCAAATTGATTCCCACCCCCCAACCATTCTCGTCTAAAGTCTCCCCAGTAGCCTTAGCAAATCTCCCCACCAGGATATTGGTCCCCCTAGGATTCAAGTGTAACCCATCCTTTTTGTACAGGTCACACCTGCCCCAAAAGAGGTCCCAATGATCCAGAAACTTGAATCCCTGCCACCTGCTCCAATCCCTCAGCCACGCATTTATCCTTCACCTCATTCCATTCCTACTATCACTATCGCGTGGCACAGGCAGTAATCCCGAGATTACTACCTTTGAGGTCCTTCTTCTCAACTGCCTTCCTAGCTCCCTATATTCTCCTTTCAGGACCTCTTCCCTTTTCCTACCTTTATCATTGGTACCCAAATGTACCACAACCTCTGGCTCCTCACCCTCCCACTTCAGGATATCTTGGATGTGATCAGAAACATCCCAAACCCTGGCACCAGAGAGGCAAACTATTATCCGGGTCTCCTGATCACATCCACAGAATCGCCCTCTGACCCCCTAACTATCGAGTCCCCCATTACTACTGCCTTCCTCTTCCTTTCCCTACCCTTGATGTTGTGCTGGTTGATTTTAGTTTGGCATCTCCTTAGAGCAAGATGTTTGAATAGGGTGGAGTTTCTTAGGTGTGTTCATGAAGGTTTCCTGATGCAATATTGATAAGCCAACTAGAGGAGAGGCTGTACTTGACTTGGTATTGGGAAATGTACCTGGTCAGGTTTCAGATCTCTCAGTGGGATAGCATTTTGGAGGTAATAATCACAACTCTATCTCCTTCACCATAGAGTCAGAGAAGGATAGGAGCAGACAATTTGGGAAAATATTTAATTGGGGTAGGGAAAAATATAATGCGGAAAGAAATTGGGAACATGAATTGGGAGCATATGTTCTCAAGGAAATACACAGAGGAAAAGTGGCAAATGTTCAATGTTGCATGGTGTTCTGCACAGGTATGTTCAATTGAGGCAGGAAAAGGATGGTAGGCTAAAAGAACTATGGTGTACAAAGGATGTAGAAAATCTAGTTAAGAAGAAAAGAAAAGCTTACAAAAGTTTCAAGAAACTAGGTACTATTAGAGCTCTCGAAAATTACAAGGGTGTCAGGAAGAAGCTTAGGAGAGCTACAAAGGGCCATGAGAAGGCCTTGGCAAGCAAGATTAAGGAAAACCCCAAGGCATTCTACAAGTATGTGAAGAGCAAGAGGATGAGCTGTGTGAAAGGAGCGATAGTGAAAAGAGGATGTGCTGGAGCTTTTGAAAGGTATTGAGTTAGACAAATCGCTGGGACCAGATGAGATATACTTTACCTACTGTGGGAAGTGAGGGAGGAGATTGCTCAGCCTCTGCAATGATCTTTGCATCATCAACGGGGGGGGGGGGGGAAGTACCACAGAAATGGAAGGTTGCAAAGGGAGTAGAGATAACCTAGGAGATCATGGATCAGTGAGTCTTACCTCAGTGATGCGCAAGCAGTTGCAGAAGATCCCGAGAGGCAGGATTTATGAGCATTTGGAGAGGCATAAATTGATTATGGTTGGTCACCATGGCTTTGTTAAGAGCAGGTCGTACCAATTGAATTATTTGAGGATGTAACAAAACTCATTGATGAAGGTAGAGCAGTGGAATGTGTATGTATTTCAGTAAGGCATTTGATAAGGTTCCCCATACAAGGCTCATTCAGAAAGTAAGGCGGCATGGGATGCAAGGAGACCTTGCTTTGTGGATCCAGAACTGGCTTGCCCACAGAAGGTAAAGGGTGGTTGTAGATGGTTTGTATTCTGCAAGGAGGATGATGACCAGTGGTGTTCCACAGGGATCTGTTCTAGAATCCCTCCTCTTTGGGATTTTTATAAATGACCTGGATGAGAAAGTAGAAGGGTGAGTTAGTAAGTTTGTTGATGACACAAAGGTTGGGGGCATTGTGGATAGTTTGGATGGGAGGTTACAGCGGGACATCGATAGGATGCAGAACTGGCAGACGGAATTCAACCCAGATAAATGTGAAGTGGTTCATTCTGGTAGGCCAAATTTGAAGACAGAATATAGTATTAATGGTAAGGCTCTTAGCAGTGTGGAGGATCAGCAAAATCTTAGGATCCGTATCCATAGGACACTCAAAGCTGCTGTGCAGGTTGACAGTGTTGTTAAGAAGGCATATGGTGTGTTGGCCTTCATTCACCATGGGATAGAATTCAAGAGCCGTGAGGTAATGTTAGTTATCTAAGACCTTGGTCAGACCCCACGCGGAGTACTGTGTTCAGTTCTGGTCACCTCATTACAAGGATATGGATACTACAGAGAGAGTGCAGAGGAGACTTACAAGGATTTTGCCTGGATTGGAGAGCGTGCCTTATGAAAATAGGTTGAGTGAACTTGGCCTTTTCTGCTTGGAGCAACAGAGGATGAGAGGTGACCTGATAGAGGTGTACAAGATGATGAGAGGCATTGATCATGTGGATAGCCTGAGGATTTTTCCCAGGGCTGAACGGCTAACATGAGGGGGGGATAGTTTTAAGATGCTTGGAAGTAGGTACACAGGGGATGTCAGGGGTAAGTTTTTTGACACAGAGTGATGGGTGCGTGGAATGCACTGCTGGTGGCAGTGGTGGAAACGGATACAATAGGGTCTTTTAAGAGACTCTTAGATAGGTACATGCAGCTTAGAAAAATAGAGGGCTATGCAGTCAGGAAATTTTAGACAGTTTCTGGAGTAGGTTACATGGTCAGCACAACATTGTGGGCTGAAGGACCTGTAATGTGCTGTAGATTTCTACGTTCTATTTCATAACACATTAGGAACCACTTACATTTGACATTAATATCATTGTCCTGCCATGGTTTAACTTTCCAAAATGCTGCACCTCTCACATCAGAGTTATAATCTACCTATTACCTTTTCAGTCACTTCCCCAATGATAATAACCCTGTTGTAGCCTTTGACAATCTTATTCACTTTTCATCACACCAATTTACATGTCATCTTGAAACCTATTAATCATTAGTATATATGCCAAATAACGTGGACTCTGCACTGACTACCATGGCATACCTCTGCCACAAGCCTGTAATCTTGAAAAACAACACCCTCAATGGTTTTAATGGGAAGGGGCAAAGAAATGGCAGACGAACTGAATAAATACTTTGCTTAGTCTTCACTGTGGAAGACATCGGCAGCATATGAAAAATTCAAGAGTGTCAGGGGGCAGAAGTGAGTACAGTTGCTTTTACTAAGGAAATGGTGCCTGGCAAGCTGAAAGGTCTGAAGTTAGATCAGTCCCCGGAACAGATACTACACCTCAGGCTTCTGAATGAGGTAGTTGAAGAGATTATAGAGGCACTAGCATTGATCTTTCAAAAAATAATGGATTCTGTGATGGTTCTGGAGGACTGCAAAGTCACAACTCCACTCTTTAAGAAGGGGGTGAGGGAAAGAGCAGGAAACAATAGTCCAGTTAGCATGACTTCAGTGGTTGGGAAGATGTTGGAGCCCATTAAGGATGATGTTTCAGGATACTTGAAGGAATATGATAAAATCAGCCAAATTCAGCTTGGTTTCCTTAAGAGGAAATCTTGCCTGACAAAATCTGTTGGAATTCTTTGAGAAATTAACAGGTAGGGTAGACAAAGGAGAGTCAGTGGATGTTATCTGCTGCAATATTACCTCATGGCTTTTGAATTGAATCCCTCAACTAATGAAGGCCAGCACACCATTTGCCTTCTTAACAACTCTATCAACTTGGCAGGTAACCTAACAATCTTATTCACCCTGTATTCTGCCTTCAAGTTTAGCCTTCCAAAGTGTGTCACTTCACATTTTTTCCAGGTTGTACTCCATCTGGCATTTCACAGCCCAGCTCTACATCCTTTCAACGTCCTCTGTAACCTCCGACAACCTTCTACACCATCTACAGCACCACCAACCCTCTCATCATCTTCAAACATACTATTCCACCTTTTCACTTCCTCATCCAAATCATGTATAGAAATCATAAAGAGCAAGAGCCCTAAAATGATTCCTGTGGAACACACTAGACACTGACCTCGAGTTAGAAAATGTTCCATCTGCTACTACTGAGCAAACCAATTCCAAATCCATACAACCAAGTATCCATAATGATCCTTCCATGGGGAACCTTGTCAAATGCTTTACCAAAATCCATTTCCATCACATCCAGTCCACCTTCATCATTATGTGCTCAAAGACATAAACATCTCCCTCTTTTTATGTCTACATGGTCCAAACAGTAAACATTTTCCTCCCTGAGTTCACTGCCTTTTATATTTTCATGTCCATATATGCTCCATTGAATAACAATGCGGATGGCTGGGTTTGTAAGTTCACAAATGACAATGTGGATGCATGGATTAGTAAGCTCACAGATGTGGTAGTTAGCTGTAAGAGTAAGTCGGAGACTGGGGGCCTTGCAGTCCAGCAATAACAATTATTCAGTGGACTACAGCATGTGCTGAAATAAATTCAGTCAGAATACAAGGTAAAGAAAACAAACTACTGACCCGTATCATGACGACATGAGATTCCAGTAGTATCTCAAAGAATGATGGTTTCAGCACCTCCAGGCTGATATTCGGCACTGAAATGATTATATTATAGTTACATATATCCAGATTTTTGGAACATGCACGTCTGAATAAAACACTTGTATTTACATTATTCCTTTTAAGTTCTGAGGACAGACAAAAAAGCAGTTAAGTGTTCTTGTCTTGTTATGAACTGTAATGTTTTAGAACCAAACCAGCAGCAAGATATTTCACACTGAGTCAGAGTTTAATGTTAAAACCACTATCTTTTTTAGTATGTACTTATAGTATAGTAACTCAACCAAGATAAACAAAAGTTAACAGTGTATATATGTGTGTAAATATAGCAACCAAACTATTGAGCTTGGGGGAACAAGGCTTAGAGCCTTGAGATGGTGAAGTAGGAAAGTTCAGTCATCCAAGTAATAAATGACAGGAGAGAGATATTTGTAATCCTCGTTGTAATGGAGAAAGGAGGTAAGTATAAAGTATTCCACGGATTTTCGCCGGTAAAACGAGATAACAGTCGCCATAGATCTTGTCTGTCATGTCATTCCAAATCCCCATACGAATTATCACTGAAAGTGACCTGTCACAGGAATATTGTCTTCCAGTGCTTACCACACAATGTACCCAAGCAAGGGCTACACATGTGGTTCCACAAGATATCCCCAAAATCCAGTCCTTTGGATTATCCGAAGTGAGAGTCACACATTCTGGAGCAAGCTTGCCCGGGCGGTTCGTAGTTCCAAGTCTTGCGAAGATTGCGAGAGTAGCTGTTTTCTCTCTCTCTCTTATAATAATCTCTCTTATAATTTGAATCTCCCCTCATTCTTCTACGCTCCAGGGAATAAAGTCCTAACCTATTCAACCTTTCTCTGTAACTCCATTTCTCAAGTCCCGGCAACATCCTTGTAAATCTTCTCTGCACTCTTTCAACCTTATTAATATCCTTCCTGTAATTCAGTGACCAAAACTGCACACAATACTCTAAATTTGGCCTCACCAATGCCTTATACAACCTCACTATAACATTTCAACTCTTATACTCAGTACTTTGATTTATAAAGGCCAATGTACCAAAAGCTCTCTTTACTACCCTATCTACCTCGGACACCACTTTTAGGGAATTTTGTATCTGTCTTCCCAGATCCCTCTGTTCTACTGCACTCCTCAGTGTCCTACCATTTACCTTGTATGTTCTACCTTGGTTTGTCCTTCCAAAGTGCAATACCTCACACTTGTCTGTATTAAACTCTATCTACCATATCTCAGCCCATTTTTCCAGCTGGTCCAAATCCCTCTGGAAGCTTTGAAAACCTTCCTCACTGTCCACTACACCTCCAATCTTTGTATCATCAGCAAATTTGCTGATCCAATTTATCACATTAGTTCATTGATATAGATGACAAATAACAATGGACCCAGCACCGATTCCTGTGGCACACCACTAGTCACAGGATTCCATTCAGATAAGCAATCCTCCACTACCACTCTCTGACTTCTCCCACTGAGCCAATGTCTTATCCAATTTACTACCTCACCATGTATACCTAGCGACTGAATCTTTCTAACTAACCTCCCTTGCGGAACCTTGTCAAAGGCCTTACTGAAGTCCATGTATACAACATCCACTGCCTTCCCTTCATCCGCTTTCCTTGTAACCTTCTCGAAAAACTCTAATAGATTTGTGAAACATGCCTTACCATGCATAAAGCCGTGTTGATTCTCCCTGTCTATCTAAATAGTTGTAGATCCTATCTCTTAGAACTCCTTCCAATAATTTACCTACAACCGACATCAATCTTACCGGCCTGTAATTTCCTGGATTACTTTTAGAGTCTTTTTTAAACAACGGAACAACATGAGCTATCCTCCAATCCTCTGGCACCTCACCCATAGATACCGACATTTTAAATATATCTGCCAGGGCCTCTGCAATTTCAACTCTAGTCTCCTTCAAGGTCCGAGGGAATACCCTGTCAGGTCCTGGGGATTTATCTACTCTGATTTGCCTCAAGATAGCAAGCACCTCCTCCTCTTCAATCTGTAATAGGTTCTATGACCTCACTACTTGTTTGCCCTACAAATCTGCCTCAGATGACTCTATCGATGACTACTTCTTTGATGACCATTCTGCGAGGCAGTGTCTTCTTTATAAGTGGAACTTCCCTGTTATTTAACTCACGATTGGTGCTCCTATTATAGCTGCTGATAGGGCACATACAATGGGCTAAAGCTCCCTTTTCAAATAACTGCTGCCAACCTGAGAGGAATCCCTCTTGGTAAAGCTCTGTTGATGCCACTGATAGGCCACATACAAAGGATTAATGCTCTCAAAGCTCCCTTTTTAAATAACCGCCACTGACCTGCAAGAAATCCCTCACAGAATTTCTCTTATATCCTTTAAGATTTATGAGAAGCATAGATAAGGTGGACGGTAACAGTCTTTTCTCCAAGGTAAGAGAGTCCAAAATGAAAGGCAATGATACAGGGTGAGAAGGGTAAGATTTAAAAGAAACTCCCTCGCGCATAGTGTGTGATCAGCTGCTAGAGAAGTCGTTGAGGTAGGTACAGTAGAACCATTTAAGTACTTGGATAGGTACATGGAGGGGCAGGGCTTGGAGAGATATGGGCTGAAGGCAGGAAATAGTGACAACAAGGTTGGCATGGTCTGAGCTGGTCGAAGGGCCTGTATCTGTGCTGCATTGCTCTGTGATTCTGGATTGTGATTTCCCCACCCTCAGTCTCCAAGGATTCTGGTTCCTGATAGATAACCTCCCAGTCTCCTATGTTCCAAGGAAAAAGTCCTAGCCTGTCCAACTTCTCCCTATAACTCAAGTCTCGTAGGTTCTGGCAACATCCTTGTAAATCTTTTCAGAATTCTTTTCATTTTAATAGTATCTTTCCTGTAGCAGGATGTCCAAAACTGAACACAACACTCCAACTGCAACTTCACCAGAGTCCCATACAACTTTTGTACTCAATGCCCTGACTTATGAAGGCCAGTGTGTGCCAAAGGCTTTCTTTGCCATCCTGTCTGTGAACAGGAGATCATGTCTTACAGACTTGACTGAAGTTCTGATAGTGTGACTGAGAAAGTTTGTGAAGGCAGGGCTGTATACATGTCTTATGTAGACTTCAGTCAGGCCTTTGATGAGGCTCCATATGGTAGGCTACTCTCAAAGGTTAGATCCCATGGAATGTAGGGAGATTTGGTTCATTTGATACACAGTTTGATGGTAGAAACCAGAGTGATGAAGGAACACGCACAAAATTCTGGTTGAACTCAGTAGGCCAGGCAACGTCTATGGAAAAAATGTACAGTACAGTTTTGGCACAATAAGTCGATTGTACTCTTTTCCATAGATGCTTTCTGGCCTGCTGAATTCCTCCAGCATTTTGTGTGTGTTGCTCGGATTTCCAGCATCTGCAGTTTTTTCTCTTGTTAGTGATGAAGGAAGGTCAATTTTCAGATTGTGTGTCACAGGGATTCGGTCTGAGCCAATTATTGTTTGTCATTTATATCAAAAACTTGAATAAGAATGTACAAAGTATAGTTTGTAAGTTTGCTGATACACTAAAATAGGTGATAGAGTGAATAATGAAGGAGGATATAAAAAATTATAGTGGGATCTTGATCAGCTAAGTAAGTGGGTCAAACAAGGGCAAATGGAGTTTAATTCAGATTAAGTGTGAGATGTTGCATTTTGGAAAGTCAAATCAAGGGAGGATTTTCACAGTGAACGACAGCGCACTTTGGACTGGTAGAACAAAGGGACTTTGGAGTACAAATACTAGGTGTCCTTCCACCCTCCTTAAATAGGGTGATAGTGAAGTCTCCAATTTTGAAAAACTCTCTTTTCCTGTCATCACCAGAACTGGCAATTGCTCTGGTAAGTCATTCATCAATGATGTTGACTTGTCTCTGTATTTGCACAGCCTGACTTGGTGGGCAAGTCCCATGGCCCTACATTTTCAATTTCTTGTGTGTTTTCATTCTCCAACTGTCTTCATCTCATAGCTTTGGTTCCCTTTTCTCTCATTAACTGATCTGTTATCTCATCAGCCAGATGAGTTCTGCAATTTAACCACACAGTAACTTTGGCCTCACCCTTTCACAGATATTCCCTTTGTCATATCTATGCTTCTACTACTTCTCAGCAACTTCAAGTTTACTTTTTTCTCTCTTTCCATTTCTTAAAGTACTGTATGTCTTCAGCCTGAAACATTTTCTATTTCTCCTTCCACCAATGTTGCCAGATGCAAGTGTTTCCACCATTTTCTATTTCTGATTTCCAACTTGAGCATTTCTCATATTCAAATTAATGGGCTTCCCACATTATAACGCTAAACCAAGAAATGTTAAATTTTATAGACACAAGATATTTTTTGCAGATACATTTGCAACACTTACATTTGGCATTAATATGATCTTCAATGTTCCACAATGAGTTGGGGGTTTCTTTAAGATAAGGACTACAACTGACTTCAACCTGCTCCCATCCCCTGCAGACAACAAAGATCAACAAAAGAAGCATAAATATAGGTCAAGTTTTCAACTGATTTCCCAAATCAATTCCTAACAAAACACCAAAAGTGGCCTCTGACTAGAAATTTGTATGGATGAATCACATAAATAATATGGTTTTGAGTGAAATCAGAAAGTCAGAATCTAGGTATCCTACTGTGAAGGGGAAGAGCAGGGGTGGGTAGGAGGACATAGAAAATAGAAAATAGGTGCAAGAGTAGGCCATTCAGCCCTTCAAGCCTGCACCGCCATTCAGTATGTTCATGGCTGATTATCCAACTCAGAACCCTGTACCTGCCTTCTCTCCATACCCCCGATCCCTTTAGCCACAAGGGCCATATCTAACTTCCTTTAGCCACAAGGGCCATATCTAACTTATGGGAAGTGGTAAAGCTCTCTACTGGCTGAAGTGATATCCAGTTAAGGGAAAGATTGTTGTCTTTGAAGGTTATTTACCTCAGCCTCAGGAGGAGAAATTGATAGATCCCTGATTGGTCAGGACATCAAGGGATATGGTGAAAGGGTAGGTGTATGGGTTGAATAGGATCCAGAATCAGCCATGAATGGTCTAATACTGCTCTTATGTCTTATGGTCCTCACTACAGTAATTCTTCAGTGGTTGGGCTCAACTGCCTATGCATGTTTCTTATTAACTTTATCTCTACAATGGCTGAAGTGGGAATATTTTCAAATAATTGCACAATATCCCCAATGTAAGGACTCATAAGGATATCAAAGGTTATGGGGAGAAGGCAGGAGAATGGAGTTGAGAGAGATAATAAATCTGCCAAGTTGGAATGGTGGAGCAGACTCTATGGGCTGAATGGCCTTATGGTCTAATGACAAATTACATCTGACAAAACTGAACAATTTGGAATATGAAGGAAGGTCGGTGTAGGTGACACAGTTCAAAGAATCAAGTCATGACACAGAAGGCAGTCATGCAGTCACTTAAAGCTCTTTTTACACCGTGTACAGCAATTTGATTAATCCCATTCCACTCATCTTTCTCCAAAGACTTGCAAATCATTTTCACTTCAAATGCCAATCAAACTCCCTCAAGCCCTGTTTGAGTTTTAATCCATAGTATAACTATTCCCTGTGTTTGTTTCCTGTTGCATACTTGTAATTTTTGCCCACCACTTAGTGTTTGCTGGATCTTGAACCATTTAACCTCTTTACACCTGTCATGATCTTGCTCTCCTCTAACCATTGTAGGAGACCAAGGGGTGACCTCATGGAGGTTTATATAATTAAGAGGGGCCTAGGCAAAATGGAGAGTCAGATTCTTCTTCCAGGCACAGGGAGTCTAGAACTTAAGGGTAAAGGTTTAAGGTCAGAGGGAAAAAGCAGAGATATGAGGGATAGGTTCACTCCCCACATAGTGGGTGATCATTAACTGGAACATACTGCAGGAGGTATGGTGTTAGCACTTAGAATTATCATAAGACTTTAAGACACAGGTACAGAATCAATATGTTACAAACATTTGGATAAGGCATAGAGGAATACAAGCTTAATGAAGGAAAATGGAATTAGCATAAATAAGCATCACAATCGGTTTGGATGAAATGGGCCAAAGAGGCTCAATTCTATTCTTCAGGGTTCCATGAATAACTGTCACCCTGGCAAACATGAACAAGGGCTGCCTGTGCTCTTTCTGCATTATAGACTTCTACTGTCAATACCTCTGCTAGGTAATCTGATTCAGTACATATTTTACATAAACTGCATTACCATGAAGAAGCAGGAACAACAACATTTTCCCACTGAAGAACTAATTGGAAATTGGATCCAAAGGCTTCTGTGGCTTAATCGTGATTGAACTCAAACAACCAAAATTAAAATAGGAAAATGGACGATTGCTACTTCAATCTTTTCTGAAAGGTATAGCAAGCAGCTTTTCCTCGTGAGTGTGCCTGTATCAAGCATCACCCACATATGCTTTTCCGATATCATCCAATGTGCTGAATTTCATATTTTAATCAGCCAATAATAAACTCACCACTTGGGCAATGACTTCCCAGAAGAGTATAGAATGCAGCCAGTAGCCACGTGGATTAATCGAATTTTACTCCTGAGGACTTTAATCAGATCCCCATTCAGTCCCCCAATCACCTCAATTCTCCAGAAATCGTTCGAATCCCCAGTGCCATTCTGTAAATACACAGAACAAAATTTTATCAACAGAAGCAGAGCCACATTCTTTATTCCAGTGCAACACTAAGTTAGACCGTAAAAGAATAGGAGCAAATTAGACTGCTTGGCCCATTGAGCCTGCTCTGCCATTTCATCATGGCTGATCCACATTTCCCTCTCAGTTTCAATCTCCACAAGACCAGAAGACATAGGAGCAGAATTAGGCCATTTGGCCCATCGAGTCTGCTCCACTATTCAATCATGGCTGATACTTTTTCTCCTCCTCAGCCCCTCTCCCTGGCTTTGTCATAACCTCTGATGCCATGACCAATTAAGAACCTATCAAACTCTGCCTTAAATACACCCAATGACCTGCCCTCCATAGCTGCTAGTGGTAATAAATTGCACAAAATCACTGCCCTCTGCCTAAAGAAATCTCTCCACATCTGTTCCTCATCTCCACATCTCCACAAATGGACACCCCTCTATCCTGAGGCTATGCCTTCTTGTCCAAGACTCCCCCACCACGGGAAGCAGCCTTTCCATATCTACTCTGTTTAGGCTTTTCAATATTCGAAAGGTTTCAATGAGATTCCACCCCTCCTTCATTCTTCTAAATTCCAGCAAGTACAGACCAACAGCTATCAAATGTTCCACATATGATAACCCTTTAATTCCCAGAATCATCCTTGAACCCTCTCCAACGTCAACACATCTTTTCTACGATGAGCCCAAAACTGTTCACAATACTCAGGGTGAGGCCTCACCAGTGCCTTATAAAGCCTCAGCATCACACCACTGCTCTTGAATTTTAAACCCCTTGAAATGAATGGTAACATTACATCACACCAGACTACCTGTAAGTTAACCTTTAGGGTGTTCTGCACAAGGACTCCCAAGTCTTTTGCATCTCAGATTTTTGGCTTTTCTCTCCATTTAGAAAATAGTCTGCACATTTACTTCTCCTACCAAAGTGCATTTTCCAACATTATATTTCATTTGCCATTCTCTTGACCATTCTTCTAATCTGTCTAAGTCATTCTGCAGCCTACCTGTTTCCTCAACACTACTTGCGTACACCTCCCCACCAATCTTCATATCATCTGCAAACTTGGCAACAAAGCCATCTAATCCATCATCTAAATCATTGATATACAGCATAAAAATAATAACCTGTGCATCACTCGTCACTGGCAGCCAACCAGAAAAGGATCCTTTTATTCCCACTCGCTGTCTCTTACTGATCAGCCTATGCTCTAGCCATGTTAGTAACTTTCCTGCAATACCATGCGTTCTTAACTTGGTAAGCAGCCTCATGTGTGGCACTTAGCAATCCTACCAATCAGCCCTTGACTGAATGGCAGAACAGACTCGATGGGCCAAATAGCCCACTTCTGCTCCGATATCTTATGGTCTTATGCTCTAACCATGCCAGTAACTTTCCTGTAATACCATGGGCTCTTAATTTAATAAGCAGGGTCATAGGCCTTCTGAAAATCAAAATATACAACATCCACTACATCACCTTTATCTATCCTACTTGTAATCTCCTCAAAGAATTCCAACAGGTTCGTCAGGCAAGATTTATCCTTAAGGAAACCATGCTGGCTTTGTCCTATCTTGTCCTGTGTCACCAAGTACTCCATCATCTCATCCTTAACAAATGACTCTTACATCTTCCCAACCACTGAGGTCAGGCTAACTTTTTTGAAAGCTCATTTCTAATGCCACCACAAGCTCTTTCAGAACCCTAGGATGCTGTTCATCTGGTCTGGGTGACTTGTATACCTTTAGGTCTTTTAGCTTTTTGAGCACCTTCTCTCTTGTAACAGTAACTGCACCCACTTTTCTTCCTTCACACACTACAACATCAGGCATATTGCCAGTGTCTTCCACAGTAAAGGCTGATGCAAAATTCTCATTTAGTTGATCAGCCATCTCCTTGCCCCCACTATTATTTCTTCAGCCTCATTTTCTAGCGGTCCTATATCCACTCTTATTTCTCTTTTATTTTTAAACATACTTGAAAAAACATTTACTATCCACTTTGATATTATTTGCTAACTTGCTTTCATATTTCAGCTTTTCCCTTCTAATGATTTTTTTAGTTGCTCTCTGTAAGTATTTAAAAACTTCCCAATCCTCTTTCTTCACAATAATTTTTGCTTTGTTGTACGCCCTTTCTTTTGCTTTTACAATAGCCTTGACTTCACTTGTCAGCCACAGTTGTACTATTTTACCATTTGAGTATTTCTTCATTTTTGGAATATACATGTCCTGCACCTTCCTCATTTTTTCCCCAGAAACGCAAACCATCCCTTTCAGCAGCTCCTTCCAATTAACTTTGGTCAACTCCTCTCTCAGACCACTGAAATTTCCTTTACTCCACTGAAATACTGCAACATCAGACTTTACCTTCTCCCTATAAAATTTTAAGTTGAATACAATCATATTGTGATCACTGGTTCCTAAGGATCCTTTTAACTTAAGCTCCCTAATCACCTCCGGGCCCAATCCAGTATAGCTGATCCTCTAGTAGGCTCAACGGCACACTGCTCTAAAACGCTATCATTTAGGGATTCAAAGAACTCACTCTCTTGAGATCCATTACCAATCTGATTTTCCCAATCAACCTGCATGCTAAAATCTCCCATGACCACCATAACATTGCCCTTTTGACACATCTTTTCTATTTCCCGTTGTAACCTGTGGTCCACCTGCCAGCCATTATTGGGAGGCCTGTATATAACTGACTCTAAGGGTAGTCATAGCCGAAGGATGGTAGTGGGAATGAGCTCCCACTGCTAAACAAAAGCTCTTCATGGCGTGTGTCTCAAACAGCCTCTGATAACCAAGTCCAACTTCTGGTCTTCACGTCTGGCATAGTTCTTATGCCCGGCAGAGCTGTTCTCACTGACAGGAAAAAGGGCAAATTTGGACAACTGGCACCTTAAAACCAGTTGCTCCAGCCAGAGAGGGCTCGTTAACCACGGATGGTAGCTCATCTAGGAGATGGAAAACGATTTAAAACCTCCGCTGCCTTGCTACTACACTCCACTCATGGGAAAGGCTTTGGGAGTAAACCCCGAGGAAAAATCCGGAGTCGGGGTCCCGAAGGCAGCTGACTGCTGTACCCAGCACTGGCACGGCAACTCCTGCGATGCTGCAGGCACCAAGCTGTATCGACTTTTGTCGTTCCTTTGGACCTGTCATCAGCATGGAAAGGGGGGTCCCACTGTGTGGGTAACAGACGGATTTCCATATCAACTCTGCCCTGGCTTGCGTCCTTGAGAAGCCACTCCCGGTGACTACCAGAGGCACAGTTCCCATGGTCAACCACGAATGACGGAGGCCACACATTGTATATAACTACCATCAATGTCCTTTTACCCTTGCAGTTTCTTAACTCAATCCACAAGGATTCAACATCTTCCGATCCTGTGTCACATCTTTCTACTGATTTGATGCCATTCTTTACCAGTAGCGCCACACCACCCCCTCTGCCTCCCTTCCTATCCCTCTGCTATAACATGTAACCTTGGACATTCAGCTCCCAACTACAATCATCCTTCAGCCATGATTCAGTGATGGTCACAATGTCACACCTTTTCAACTGAAGAATCTTCCTAGTTCTGGCCTCACTAGAACGTGGCACAGGTAGCAATCCTGAGATCACAATCCTGGAGGATCTGCCCTTAACATAGCACATCACTCCTTTTGCAGAATATTGTCACTCATCCAAACCATGTCATTAGTAGAATGTGGAATAATACAGCACAGGAACAAGCCCTTCAGCCCGCAATGCTCAGCAAAGCATTAAGAGACTACTAGACAGGTATATGGAGGAATTTAAGGTGGGGGGTTATATGGGAGGCAGGGTTTGAGGGTAGGCACAACAATGTGGGCCGAAGGGCCTATAATGTGCTGTACTATTCTATGTTCTATAAAGCCAAATAAATCAGTAATGAAATTGCCAGCTAAATTAATCCTTTCTTGACAGTGTTCATATCTCTCCACTTCATTCACATTCATTAACCCACCTAAAATATCTCTTAAAACTCTCAAATAAACCTGCCTCTCCACACCATAGTAACCCTAGGCACCTACCACTTTGTGTGAAAAAAAACTGCCTCTCACATCTCCTTTAAAATCACTCCCTCTCATCTTAAATGCATGCACTCTGGCATTAGACATATCTACCCGGAAAAAAAGATATCATCTGTCTACTTTATCTATGCCTCTCAAAATCTTATAAACTTCTGTCAGATCTCCTCTCAGAATCTGCACTCCAGAGAAAAGAATTCAAATTTGTCCAACCTCCCATTTTCGCAAATACCATCTAATCCAGGTGGAATCCTGGTAAATCTCTTCTGCCCCCTCCCAAAGCCTTGACATATTTCCCACAATGCACTACTCCAGATGCACCTAAGTAGTTTTATAAAGCTGCAACTTAACTTCCTGACTTTTTTTATAGATATTTTAAAGCAAAGAAACATATTTTATTAACAGATACACATAAGAAAAAAAAACAAACAAAATACTCCCTCCCACCCGCACCCCACCCCACAACCCTGGTATGGTAAAAATTTCTTCCTCGTTCACAATTGAAAAATAGCAAAAATAAAGTTCGATCAAGTAAGGTATGAGGTCCTAATGTGTATTAATTAAGTGTATATTACTACACTAAGCAGATAGTAGGAGCAAAGGAATACAGGTATCCATACTAATTCAGTAGCTGAGGAGGTATAATGATGGTAATAAGCCCAAAAAGGAGCCCCATATTTTTTCATATGTTGCTGGTTTCCTCCTCACATTATACAAGATCTTTTCAGGTTTACTACAGGATGTTAACTCATTTAACCACGCTCTGTGTGAGGGCGGAAATTCAGATTTCCAGTTTTGTAGGGTACACTTTTCCTGGCTGTAGCCACAAGCAATATGAAGTATATTTTATTGTAGTTCACATTAAGACCTTATAGATCTCCCAAAATCCAGACACTAGGATCAAATGAAATTTTGGTTTTTATAATATCTAATGTTATTCTAACAATGTATTTCCAAAAATCTTCCAGATAAGAGCATTTCCAAAGCATATGAAGTAAGTATCCGTCACAAGGTTTACATCTCTGACAATTAGGAGAGGCGTTATGGTATATTTTGTGCAGTCTATGTGCGGTGTAGTAGGTCCTGTTAAAGATATTAAACTGTACTTGTGTATGTTTAGTTGAAATTAATGCGGTTTGAGACACTTGCAGGAAATTACACCAATCAGTATAATTGTAATTGCAATCAAGATCTGATTTCTACTTATTTTTAATATCATTCTTAGCATTGATTGGCAAGTTACTGTTTAAAATAACATAAATAAATGATGTAAGACCCTTTGTAGTGTACAGGGCTTCACTAAACAAGTACTTTTCAAATGGGGATTCTATTGGAATTTGTGGATAGCCTGTATAACTGTTACGGACCCAGTGTCTAATCTGAAAATATTTAAATAAATTATGATTTGGTAGATTAAATTTACCAGGCAATTGTTGAAAATTAGCAAAGTTATCTTAGCTATATAAATCATCAACTGTTTTTATACTACTATTAACCCAATTTTTTAGAATGCTGTCTGCAATCAGGTGGGGGATATTGGGGTTATTCCACAGAAGAGTTTTCTGAAATAATGAGGTATTTATACCAATAACTGCATGAGCTTCTTGCCATACTGCAAAATAATCTACCAAGGTGCAACACTTCACACTTAGCCAAGTTAAATTCCATCTGCCATGATTCTGGGAACGAAGGGGTGAACATATAAGGAGTGTTTGGCAGCTTTGGGGCCTGTACTTTAGAAAAATGCGTGGGATCTCATTGAAACTGTTGGCCAGAAAGAATGACTATCTTCAAATCAGTGAATTCAAATGAATCAAGGACAGTGGAAACAATCTTTGTTCTTGCTGTGTGCTTGGGGGATGGAGGCTGCCATTTTATGAAGACACTCGATTCTCCATTTTGTGAGCTTGACATACTGGACTTGATTAGTGTTTTAAAGAAGATACAAAGACTTCAGGTAATTTGCTGGACTGGAGGTCATTTCCGAATAAGGAGTTGTTTGTGAGGTGTTCTTTGGTTGGCTATAACATGCAGACTTGTGAATGTCTGAGGTGATTCAAGCTCATTGCTGACTGAGAACAAAGAGCCATGAGTCAGCAACTGTCCCTTGATGGGGAGAGGACAATAGATGGATGCTGCTTCGGACCAGAGCCAATGACCAGGTGTTAAAGGCCAGACACATGACCTGCGGCCAATGACACGGGAATGCGACATCTGAATTGATAAGCAATGGATATAAAAGTGGATGCTTTGTTTGCGACGGTGTCGGTAACTTCGAAGAATAACCATTGCACACACAAGCGGGAAGAACCCTGCGTGAACACGTGGAGAGTGAGTTGGGACCACGAGGAACAAGGAGCACCTGGCCAGCGTAAATGCCTCCACCTGGGTAATACCTTTGCTATTCTTTGACTATCCAGGAGAGTCAGGGGTACTTAGCAGTTGTGCATACAAGGTATTTAATGTATGAATTCACGCATTTATTAGTTTGAACAATAAAGGTAATTGTCAGTAAATACCGATCTCTCTGTGCCTCACTCAGAATCGTTGGAAGAGGTAGAAGCAGTATCTCTCTCCTCTCCTTTCCAACAAAACCTACCAAATGTTGAAAGGACTAGATAGGGTGGCTGTACAGAGGATGTTTCCTCTGGTGGGGATATCCAAAACTAGACGGCACAACATCAAAACTGAGGGATGACCTCTTAGAACAGAAGTAAAGAAGAATTTTTTTAGCCAAAGCGTGGTGAATCTGTGAAATGCTTTCATGGGTATATTCAAGGTGGAAGTTGATGGATTCCTGATTGGTCGGGTCATCGAGAGATATGGTGAGAGGGCAGGTGTATGAGTTGAATAGGATCTGGTATCAGCCATGATAAAATGGCAGAGCACACTTGGTGGGCTGAATGGCCTAATTCTATGTCCTCACTTTATGCCATTTCCCCCACCCATAACTGCAACTGATCCCTATCCCGCTGTATTCTGTGTAGTCATCTACGTTATCCACAACACCACCAACCTTTGCATCATCTTCAACTTACTAACCCACTGATGTACATTTTCATTCAGGTCATTTACATACATGACAAACAGCAGAGGTCCCAGTACAGACCCCGGCAGAACACCAATGATCACCGATCCTTCAGTACTTCCCTCTACTCCTAAAACTCTGTAATACACCAGAGTCCTTTCCAGCCCACAGGCAGCCTTTCCTGTTTAGGCACCACAATAAGCTGCACACATTATCACTGAGCTATTCCCAGGTTCAACAAGAGAAATCACGGAAACCTAAGGGTTCCTTCTAAAGGTACTCCATGATCTGCCCAAAAAGAATCTTCACACAATCTTCATTCAACTCACAGACCTCCGTTGATACCTCTGCCCCCCCCCACCCCATCCCTATCTATTTAGTCTGGTTCTCTTTCTCTCTCTTTTTACCCCCTCACTATGATCTCCCCCCAGCCCTACCTTTCTTTCTCTTTTATTTCCCATAATTCTCCACCTTCCCCCTAGCCCATTTCCCATTAGCCTATCACTTCCCAGCTCTCTACTCCATCCCTTCCCCCACTTCTTATCCGCCCTCGACCATCCCATGTTACTTCACTCCCGATGAAGGGTTTCGGCCTGAAACGTCGTCACTACTTCCTCCCATAGGTGCTGTTTGGCCTGCTGAGTTCTGCCAGCATTTTGAGTTTTTACTCACACAATCTTTGACTGTCATTGTAGCATAGTGGTTAGCGTGATGCAGTATAGCTCAGAGCACTGGAATTCGGAGATCTATTCCGATGCAGTCTGTAAGGAGCTTTGTATGTTCCTCCCCTTGAATGTGTGTATTTTGTCTGGGTACACCAGCTTTCTCCCACAGTCCAAAGACATACCAATTAGCAGGTTAATTGATCATTTGTAGATTGTCCTACAATTAAGCTGGGGTTAAATAAAGTGGTGTGGCTCAGTAAGCCAGGAAGGGCCTGTTCTGCATTGTATGTCTAAATAAATAAAACAAAATGCCTCTAACAGATGCTTACTATTCCATAACCTGTGACCTGGAAATGCTTCTTAGTCAGAGGTGCTTCGTGCTGGTGGCTGTGCATATTCCGTGATGTCCTGGCAAAGATAAAAACAAATGTCAACCTGTAAGATGAATCACTAACATTAGAAGAAACAGAACATTGAACTTAGAAATCTACAGCACATTACAGGCCCTTCAGCCCACAAAGTTGTGCCAACCATGTAACCTACTCTAAAAGCTGTCTAGAATTTTCCTACCGCATAGCCCTCTATTTTTCTAAGCTCCATGTACCTATCTAAGAGTCTCCTGAAAGACCCTATTGCATCAACCTCCACCACTGTCACTTGCAATGCATTCCATGCACCCATCACTCTCTGTGCGAGAAACTTACTTCCTACCTACTTCCAAGCACCTTAAAACTATGCCCCCTTCATGATAACCATTTTAGTCCTGGGAAAAGGCCTCTGGCTATTCACACAGTCAGTGCCTCTCATCATCTTGTACACCTCTATCAGATCACCTCTCATCCTCTGTCGCTCCAAAGAGAAAAGGCCGAGTTCACTCAACCTATTCTCATAAGGCAACCTCTCCAATCCAGGCAACAGCCTTGTAAATCCCCTCTGTATTCTCTCTGTAGTATCCATATCCTTCTTGTAGTGAGGTGACCAGAACTGAACACAGTACTCCAAGCGGGGTCTAACTAGGGCCTTATGTAGCTGTAACATTACATGTTGAAGAACCCATCTTTAAAACTTACTCTTTGTGTTCAAGCGTGATTATATCTCCATGTCGAACATACTGGGCAGGGCCATCTGGATCTGGAAGGAATCAAATGCAACAACTAATTAAATAATGCGCATTTCTAAAGATCACTTCACATACAACAGACAAGCCCAATAGGCAGACCGCAGACTAGGTCTGGACCGCAAGAACCAAACATCTGGACCGCGCCCACCCACTGTCACTTACATGAACGCACCTGTCATAACACGTAAATAAAGTGTGCGCTGCTCTAATTAATTTTAACCTCATCCCACGCCATACACTTGACCTATGCCCCTGTAGAGCGCGACCTACTGCTGTCACTTCTCTCACTGATTGGTGAGTGAATCAATTTATTTTTGTCCATTTGCCAATCTTATTGTGGTATAATAATTTTACAACAACAATAATACTGATAATTTCATTTATAGTTACACTTCATACTTCAAATTCTACATAGCTTAATTAAAAAGAACAAATAGATTAAATAAGAGCACAGAAACAGTGGAAAAGGCAGTACTACTAAAACTCTTTGTGTGGAAGAGAAGTGGTGAAGACTACCATGTTTTTTTTGTGTGTGTGTGTGTGTGTGTGTGTGTGTGTGTGTGTGTGTGTGTGCGCGCGCGCATACTCACGCATGTGTGTGAGAGAGAGAGAGAATGAGAATGAGAATTTTAAGTCCCAGATGAGTTCTCAATGTGGCAGCTGTGATGAGTTTTATGTTCGGTAGAGGGAAACAGAGATTATTTGTTTCTTTCTCTTTCTTTACTTAGGTAGGCAGAGTTTGCATTTGTATTTGCATCTATGCTTTTCTTGGGGCTTGCATCATTGGTATCAACTTGTTTCTGGGCTTTGTAGTTTGGGTGGGATTTTTTTTATTTTTTTCCCCCATTATGGAATCCTGGAGCATACGTCAATTATTTATATTGTAGTTCATCTCTGCCATTTTCGACTTCCCTATCCTGACATGCGTCTAATTATTTTTTTTGATACAAAGTTCCATGATGATATCTAAACAGTTAAATGTTTTAACTTGGAATGTTCGCGGTTGGAATCATCTTATTAAGCATAAGAAAACATTTAAAGTTATTAACCAATTCCAGCCTGATATAATCTTTACTCAAGAGACACATATCAGATTATATGATAAAAATCTATTTTTTAAATTTTGGAGGGTCCTCAGTTTCACGCAAACTCCCAGAGTAAAACCAGAGGTGTCTCTAGTCAAATTATTTCGTATATAGCTAAATTGAAGAAACAAACAAGAATGGAATTAGATAAAATCTCTAAACAAATTAAAGAATTAGATAACATCAATGCAATCTCTCCAAATGTTGTTTCATTTAAAAGAGTAGAATTACAATCACAGTATAATTTATTACTAACATATCCTATTGAAAGATATTTGCTTAAATTGAAAAGTCAATTTTATATTTTTGGGGATAAAAATAATAAGCTCTTAGCTTCTCAATTAAAAACAGCTAGAGCTAAAAGACAAAGCTTAAAGATTTGTAAAAAATAATGGAGATATAGTAAGTAATCATGAGGACATTAATAATACTTTTCAATATTTTTACTCTGATCTTTATGGATCTCAATTTCCTGCAGATTCCTCCAAAATGAAGGCTTTTTTTACATAAGATTAAATTTTCACAAATTTCTCTTGAAGATCAACAGATGCTTTGCTCCAATTACCGAGCATGAAATTCAGAAAGCTATTTTATCAATGCAATCAGGTAAAGCTCAAGGACTTGATGGTTATTCAGTGGGATTTTACAAAAAATTTGGAAGATTACTTTCTCCGTATCTTTTGGAAATATTTCATGAATCCTTTGAGAAGGGTAATTTACCTTCTTCTTTTTATGAAGCATCTATTTCCTTCATTCTTAAAAAAGATGAAGATCCTGTTGAATGCTCATCATATAGACCTATTTTGCTATTAAATGTGGATGCAAAAATTCTCTCTAAAATAATGGCTAACCTCTTGAAATTTTTTTAACTAAAATAATTTCTATGGATCAAACTGGCTTTATTAAAGCCCGTTTTGGATGTCCTGTCCCTATATACCTCTATCCCCCACCAGAAAGGTCTCCAAGCTCTCCGTTTCATCCTGGATTCCAGACTCAGCCAGTCACCTTCTACCACCACTCTTCTTCGCCTCGCGGAATTAGTCCTCACCCTTAACAATTTCTCCTTTGGCTCCTCCCACTTCCTCCAAACTAAAGGTGTAGCCATGGGCACCCACATGGGTCCTAGCTATGCCTGCCTTTTTGTCAGCCATGTGGAGCAAACTATGTTCCAAACCTACACTGGTATCTGTCCTCCTCTTTTCTTGCGTTATATTCACGACTGCATCGGTGCTGCTTTCTGCACACAAGCTGAGCTTATCGATTTCATTAACTTCGCCTCCAACTTTCACCCCGCCTTTAAATTCACCTGGTCTATTTCCGACAACTCCCTCCCCTTTCTAGATCTTTCTGTTTCTTTCTCTGGAGACAGCCTATCCACTGACGTCTACTACAAACCTACTAACTCCCACAGCTACCTAGACTATTCCTCCTCCCACCCTGTCTCCTGCAAAAATGCTATCTCTTTCTCTCAATTCCTCCGCCTCTGCCGCATCTGCTCTCAGGATGAGGCCTTTCATTCTAGGATGAAGGAGATCATTTCCTTTTTTAAAGAAAGGGGCTTCCCTTCATCCACTATCAACTCTGCCCTCCATCGCGTCTCTCGCATTTCACGCACCTCTGCCCTCACCCCATCCCCCCACCAGCCCACCAGGGATAGAGTCCCCCTGGTCCTCACCTATCACCCTACCACCCTACAGATCCAATGTATTATCCTCCATAACTTCCGCCACCTCCTACGTGATCCAACCACCAGCCACATCTTCCCATCCCCCCCACTCTCAGCTTTCCGCAGGGATCGCTCCCTATGCAACTCCCTTCTCCATTCATCCCCCCCCATCCCTCCCCACTGACCTCCCTCCGGGCACTCGTCCCTGCAAACGGAAGAAGTGCTACACCTACCCCCACATTTCTTCCCTCACCACCATCCCAGGCCCCCGACAGTCCTTTCAGGTGAGGCACCACTTTACCTGTGAGTCAACTGGGGTGATATACTGTATTCAGTGCTCCTGATGTGGCCATTTATACATTGGGGGGACCTGCTGCAGACTGGGAGACCATTTCGCCAAACACCGGCGCTCAGTCCTCCAGCAATGGCAGGATCTCCCTGTGGCCACACACTTCAATTCCACAGACCATTCCCACTCCGACAGGTCTGTCCATGGCCTCCTCTACCGTCAAGATGAGGCCACACACAGGTCAATGGAGCAATACTTTATCTCCTGCCTAGGTAGCCTCCTTCCTGCCGGCATGAACATCCAACTCACAGACCTCCGTTGATACCCCTGCCTCCCCCTTACCCCCAACCTTATCTATTATTTCAGTCTGGTTCTCTTTCTCTCTCTTTTCTCCCCCCTAAATATATCTCCCCCCAGCCCTACCTTTCGTTCTTTCTCTTTTATTTCCCATAATTCTCCACCTTCCCCCTAGCCCGGGGGTCGGCAACCCGCGGCTCCGGAGCCACATGTGGCTCTTTTACGTCTGTGCTGCGGCTCCCTGTTGCTTTGGGAAATAATTGGTCAGTATTTAATTAAAATGTATTTTATGTTAGTTTGTTAGTTTTTGAAATGTAATTCTAAATTTGAAGATTATGGTGATCTTGTACAATCTAAATAAGACGTTGTGGCAACCCATTTCCTGACACATCCGAACCGGCTCACAATTAGCCAGCGTTCAGGCTAAGGGAGATAGCCTACGGGGGTTTGTGAGTACGTGTCTTTTGCAGCATCCGCGCCCATGGGGGGGCGGGTTGAAGGAGGCTTAAAAGCAAGGCTGTTTAGTTCGAATAAAGCTATCTTTGACTGCAGTTTACTGACTGCGTGTAGCACACCGCTACAACGTGTTTTTATCGCTGGCTGTCCAGAGGGGAGGTGCTGAAACGCTTTGTCGCGTGTCTGGAAGAAGTGAAAACTTTCCTGGGCAGCAAAGGGCTCACCTTTCCTGAGCTGGAACAGCCAGAGTGGCTGGAAAAGCTACACTTCATGGTAGACATGACAGCGCACCTGAACACGCTGAACACAGCTCTTCAGGGGTAAGGACGTACAGCCCTGCACATGTTGGAGGATGTTTTGGCATTCGAGCGCAAGTTGACAGTGCTTGCCAGAGATTTACAGAAAGGCACATCGTCTCACTTCCCCAATTTGAGAGAGTTCAAACAAGGTCACGACATGATAAATTCGGAGTGTTTACATTCTGCAATCATCGCAATGCAAACATTGTTTGGGAAACGCTTCTGTGAGTTCAGAGAGGAAAAAAACACATTATCCTTCCCGGTCACTCCCCTAAGCATCGATCCATCCCTACTGAATACGACTGCATTGTCAGGTGTGAGTCAACCTGACCAAGTATGATAAATATTTTAATTGCCTATTATTTTACGTATATTCATATGTTTTCATTGTTCAGTGAAATATCCTTTTATTTTTCAGGTTGACAGCTGGCTGACGTTATTTTTGGTTTGCTGCTGGCGGCAAATTCAAAGTTTGGCGTTTTTCATAAACACAAGAAGGACTCAAATAGACATTGAGTATTTTACTTAAAAGCAACCTTCAACCCAACGTCTTTTTTTCGGAGTTCAAAATGTTTTTGTTGCATGCAGAAATGTAATTTCGTTTTCTCTGCAGGAGTTCATCAATTTCATAAATGCAACACATTATAGTTTGTTTATACATAGCATAAAGGCAAAACAAAACGTTGTATGCAGTGTTATTTCATTTTAAATGTCAAACGGGTTTTGCGGCTCCCAGTGTTTTCTTTTCTGTGGGAAACGGGTCCAAGTGGCTCTTTCAGTGGTAAAGGTTGCTGACCCCTGCCCTAGCCCATTTCCCTCCAACCTATCACTTCCTAGCTTTCTACTTTATCCCTCCCCCCACTTCTTATCCCACCTTGACCATCCCATGTTACTTCACTCCCGATGAAGGGTTTCGGCCCGAAACGTCGTCACTACCTCCTCCCATAGATGCTGTCTGGCCTGCTGAGTTCTGCCAGCATTTTGTGTTTTTATCTATTTCCAGCATCTGCAGTTTCAACAGACAATAGACAATAGGTGCAGAAGTAGACCATTCGGCCCTTTGAGCCTGCACCACCATTTTGAGATCATGACTGATCATCTACTATCAATACCCGGTTCCTGCCTTGTCCCCATATCCCTTGATTCCCTATCCATAAGATACCTATCTAGCTCCTTCTTGAAAGCATCCAGAGAATTGGCCTCCACTGCCTTCCGAGGCAGTGCATTCCAGACCCCCACAACTCTCTGGGAGAAGTAGTTTTTCCTTAACTCTGTCCTAAATGACCCACCCCTTATTCTCAAACCATGCCCTCTGGTACTGGACTCTCCCAGCATCTGGAACATATTTCCTGCCTCTATCTTGTCCAATCCCTTAATAATCTTATATGTTGCAATCAGATCCCCCCTCAATCTCCTTAATTCCAGTGTGTACAAGCCCAGTCTCTCTAACCTCTCTGCGTAAGACAGTCCGGACATCCCAGGAATTAACCTTGTGAATCTACACTGCACTTCCTCTACAGCCAGGATGTCCTTCCTGAACCCTGGAGACCAAAACTGTACACAATACTCCAGGTGTTGTCTCACCAGGGCCCTGTACAAATGCAAGAGGATTTCCTTGCTCTTGTACTCAATTCCCTTTGTAATAAAGGCCAACATTCCATTAGCCTTCTTCACTGCCTGCTGCACTTGCTCATTCACCTTCAGTGACTGATGAACAAGGACTCCTAGATCTCTTTGTATTTCTCCCTTACCTAACTTTACACCGTTCAAATAATAATCTGCCTTCCTGTTCTTACTCCCAAAGTGGATAACCTCACACTTATTCACATTAAACATCATCTGCCAAGTATCTGCCCACTCACCCAGCCTATCCAAGTCACCCTGAATTCTCCTAACATCCTCATATGTCACAGTGCCACCCAGCTTAGTATCATCAGCAAATTTGCTGATGATATTCTCAATGCCTTCATCTAAATCGTTGATATAAATTGTAAACAGCTGTGGTCTCAATAACAAGCCCTGTGGCACCCCACTAGTCACCACCTGCCATTCCGAGAAACACCCATTCACCGTTACCCTTTCCTTTCTATCTGCCAACCAGTTTTCCATTCATGTCAATATCTTCCCCCCCAGTGCCATGAGCTCTGATTTTACCCACCAATCTCCTATGTGGGACCTTATCAAATGCCTTCTGAAAATCAAGGTACACTACATCCACTGGATCTCCGTTGTCTAACTTCCTGGTTACATCCTCGAAAAACTCCAATAGATTAGTCAAGCATGATTTACCCTTGGTAAATCCATGCTGGCTCGGCCCAATCCTATCACTGCTATTTAGATATGCCACTATTTCATCTTTAATAATGAACTCTAGAATCTTCCCCACTACTGATGTTAGGCTGACAGGTCAATAGTTCTCTGTTTTCTCCCTCCCTCCTTTCTTAAAAAGTGGGATAACATTAGCCATTCTCCAATCCTCAGGAACTGATCCTGAATCTAAGGAACATTGGAAAATGATTACCAATGCATCCATAATTTCCAGGGCCACCTCCTTTAGTATCCTAGGATGTAGACCATCTGGACCTGGGTATTTGTCAGCCTTCAGTCCCATCAGTCTACTTATCACCGTTTCCTTCCTAATGTCAATCTGTTTCATTTCCTCTGTTACCCCATGTCCTTGACCCATCCATACATCTGAGAGATTGCTTGTGTCTTCCTTAGTGAAGACAGATCTAAAGTACTTATTAAATTCTTCTACAATTCTTCTTCACTCGTGTTGCCTTTATTAAAGACCGTTAATCTTTCTCTAATGTTCGGAGATTGATGAACATTACATATTCATCATTATCTAAGCAACCTCAATGTGTTATCTCTCTCCATGCAAAAAAGGCATTTGATGGAGTTGAGTGGCCATATTTGTTTAAAGTATTAGAAAAATTTGGTTTTGGTAATAATTTCAACAGATGGATTCAAATGATTTATAAGAATCCTATTGCCACGGTCATTACTAATAACTGCAGGTCTTCTTTTTTCTCACTTTCTCTTGGCACTAGACAGGGATGTCCATTAAGTCCTTTATTATTTAATCTTGTATTGGAGCCTTTAGCTATAACACTACGAGAAGCTAAAAATATTTATGGTATCTCTATGAATGGAACCATACATAAGATTTTTCTTTATGCAGATGATCTTTTGGTTTTTATTTCATATCTTGAGGAATCAATTCCTAATCTTTTGGAAACACTTAAAGATTTTGGTAAATTTTCAGGATATAAACTTAACTTGAATAAAAGTGAATTGTTTCCATTAAATGTCCACGTTAGTATATATAATGATATTCCTTTGAGAATTGTTAATACACTTAGATATTTAGGTATTATAATTACCAAAAATTATAAAGATCTCTATAAAGCATATATAGTTCCTTTAATGGACTCCATGAAACAATTATTTTCTAGATGGAATCCACTTACTTTTTCTTTAATAGGTCGTATTCATGCTGTGAAAATGATGACTTTACCTAGATTTTTATATATTTTCCAAAATATATCTATCTTTTTAACTAAAAAAATTTTCAATCAAATTGACTCTCTTATTTCTTCTTTTATTTGGAACAGTAAGAGACCAAGAATTAATAAGTATTATTTACAAAAATTTAAAAAAGATGGTGGACTTGCATTTCCTAATTTAAGACTGTATTATTGGGCTGTGAATATCAGACAATTATGTTTTTGGTTCTATTGGCTTGATAAGAACCAAAAGCCATTATGGGTCGATTTGGAATTAAAAGCTGTTAAGCAATTTCATTTAACTTCAATTTTAGTAGCTCCATTAACTTTACAGCTCTCTAAAATTCCAAATTTAAATCTCTATCCAGTTAGTAAGCAATCCCTACAGATTTGGGTTCAGTTTCGTAATTTTTTAAAATTTTAAGCAATTTAAGTCATCTAATATTTTATATCAAAACTTTTAATTTAAACCTTCAACAACTGACCCCATTTCTCTTCGATGGAAAAATAAAGGAATCCATTCTTCTACAGATTTATTTTGTGATGGTCGATTGATGACTTTTGAGGAGTTAATTAATAAATTTTCTCTCACATAAACATTTTTGCAATATTTTCAGGTTAGACAATTTTTACAACAATATTTACCTAAGTTACCATATTTACAAGAATCTGATTTGTTGGATACCATTTTGAAATTTAATCCCTTAGTGAAAGATTCCATTAGCAGAATTTAACAAAGGAGAGACTATCTAAAATATTTCCTAGTATAGACAACTATTGCGATAGATGTAAAACTGAAGTAGCTACTTTGTCACATATGTTCTGGTCATGTTCTCCATTAAAATTGTTTTGGAAATCTTTATTTTCTGCAATTACTAAAGCTTTGAAAATTAATTTACAATCTAATAGACTGACTGTTCTATTTGGAATAGTTCCGCATCATATTCAGGGTATCTCATTTTCCGATCAACATGTAATTGCATTTGTTACACTACTGGCAAGAAGAGCTATTTTTTTTTCTGTTTTTTTTATACCATATATTATGAAATATTTAGACTTACCATGTTCATACATATATTGTATGGTTTATGTCTTGGTAAACTCATTTATATTGTAACTATTGTTTATGTTTTTTTTTCATCTGTAATGGAATTTGTATGTTTGTAATTTCTTTATTAATATATCATTTGTATTCTGTCCATATTACTAATAATAATAAAAAGATTTAGAAAGAAAAAAAGAGCTATTTTATTAAAATGGAAAGATATTTCTTCCCCTACATTAATTGAATGGTTTTCTCAAGTAATGATATGTCTTAGTTTGGAAAAAATTAGAAGTAGAACTTTTGATCCTTGATTTGATTTTGAGAGAAGATGGTGTTCTTTTGCCAACTATTATCATTTAATTTGAATTGTTATATAAGTTATATGGTTTCCTTGCAATTTTATTTTTTTTATAAATATGAAATGGTGGTTGATGACTCTTTTTTTTATACTTAGATGATGGTCAAATGGATTGCTCCAGGGGGTTGATTCCTAATAGTTTTTTTCTTTTTTTCTTGTAGTTAGTGGGGCTTTTTTTTCCCTAGTTAGATGGGGTTCTTTTTTTTCCCTTCTTTTTCCTATAATAATTTTTTTTCCATTTTTATATTTTATGATCAGTTTTTTCAGCTTTATTAATTGTATACATATTAATCTATTGAAGTATTGTATCATTTTATAGCTGTTGAAGATTACGTACCAATAAAAAGATTCTACAGATAAAAATAATAATTATTACTACTACTACTAGTAATGGTAATAGCAGCAACAACAACTGCCCATAAAACAACTTACTGGCGCAATGAAAAAAAACCCTGGACATTTTGGCCCTTGGCTCGGCATACTTGACATAATTTGGCCCTTGTGAAAAACTAATTGGGGAACCCTGACATACAAGTTCACACTTCTCTACATGCTACTTATGATTAGATGTATCTTTGTCTCTCAGAGAAACAAAGGCACACAAGCCTCTTATTCAACTCTTCTCTAATCTATTTAATCAAGAGACAGACAGACATACTTTATTGATCCTGAGGGAAATTGTTTCATTACAGTCGCACCAAGAATAGTGAAGAAATATAGCAATATAAAACCATAAATAATTAAATAATAAACAGTTAATCATGCCAAGTGCCAAGTGGAACTAAGTCCAAGACCAGCCTATTGGCTCAGGGTGTCTGACACTCTGAGGGAGGAGCTGTAAAATTTGATGGCCACAGGAAGGAATGACTTCCTATGACACTCAGTGTTGCATCTCGATGGAATGAGTCTCAGGCTGAATGTACTCCTGTGCCTAACCAGTGCATTATGGAGTGGATGGGAGTCATTGTCCAAGATGGCATGCAACTTGAATAGCATCCTCTTTTCAGACACTACCCATAGAGTTCAGAGTTTCAGAGTTTCCATACTGTAAAATTCCATGACTAGTCGAAGATCCCTGAATAAAAGCAAAGTTTTGCAGGTGTGGGAAAATTCTTAATGAATTTAATGGTCTAGCAATCTTTGTGGGAGGTGATTGATGATTTAAACTCAAATGAAAAACATGACTAAATCAAGAATGTAAGTTTGCATGATCCTCAGTGAGCTCCAGAATGAGAAGTAAGACTATAAGACATGTGAGCAGAATTAGACCATTTGTTTCATTGAGTCTGCTCTGTCATTCCTTCACAACTGATCTATTATCCCTCTCAATCCTGTTCTCCTGCCTTCTGCATATTGGGTACAAAGCGATGCAAAAAGAGACAGAGATACAAACTATATCTGTCTATCATTACAGGGAACATAATATCGCTGGAAAATAAAATGGATGGAACTAGCAGTACTCATGAGGACACAGAACAAATATTGGGAATGCAGTGTTACTTGCTTCACCAAGACACAGTTTGCCAAGCAAATCCCAGATTCCAATGCTACAATGAATGGGTTTTCAATGATACAAGCAGAGCTGATCTACAGTGCAGAACGAAGAAGGGAGGTGGGCTTGCTGTGCTTGTGAATGAACAATAGATGGTGTAAGCCCAGTAACATTTCTGTGAGAGAATGAATCTCCAATCCAGACATTGAACAGATTGCTGTGAGTTTGTGCCCGTTTTATCTACTGTGCGAGTTCAGCCAAGCCATATTTTCTTATTTCCGTATTCCATACGGAATCCAGGCGTGAACTCCAGAAAGCCATTAAGGGCACCAAGAAGCAATATCGAGCCAAGTTGGAAGCCCAGACTAACAGAGGAATGCCATGGCAGGGTCTAAATCTGATCACTGGGTGCAAAGAAAAGGCTGGGAATATCAATAACTGTAGTGCTTCTCTTCCTGATGAACTTAACGTATTCTACACAAGATTCAAACAGAAGAGGAGCATCCCACCCCCTCCGGATGAACCAGATCTGGTGGCATTGAGATTCATCGTCACCGAGGAAGACGTTAGAAGAGCCTTCCTGAAGATAAATCCAAGGAAGACGACAGGCCCCAGATGGCATCCTGGGCGAGTTCTCCAGGCCTGTGCAAGCGAGCTAGCTGGAGTGTTTGCTGACATCTTCAACTGCTCCCTGCTTAGGTCTAAGATCCCCTCGTGTTTTAAGGCAACGATAATCCCAGTGCCAAAAAAAAGCAAGGTGGCATTCCTGAATGATTATCAACCTGTGGCTCTGACATCAATTGCTACGAAGTGCTTTGAGCGTTGGTTATGGCACACATCAACCATAACCTACCGGTCAACCTCGATGCTTTGCAATTCACCTAACGGAGCAACAGGTCAATGGCAGATGCCATCTCTCTGGCACTACTTTCCTCCTTAGAACACCTGGAGAATAAAGACGCGTATGTAAGGCTCCTTTTCATTGACAACAGCTCTGCCTTTAATACCAACATTCCAAATAAACTGATTCCTAAGCTCCGGAACCTAGGTCTTAGCACTCAGATCTGCAGCTGGATCTTCAACTTCCTCACGGACAGGACCCGGGCTGTAAAAATAGGGGACAAGCTCTCCTCTACAATCACTCTGAGCACCAGTGCCCCACAAGGCCGTGTACTCAGCTCCCTGCTGTACTCACTGTACACCCATGATTGTTTAGCCAAGTTTCCATTGAACTCAATATATATGTTTGCTGATGACACCACAATTGTAGGCCGTATCTTGGGTAATGATGAGTCTGAGTACAGAGAGGAAATTAAGAACCTGGTGGCATGGTGCGAAGACAATAACCTATCGCTCAACGTCAGCAAGAGGAAGGAATTGGTTGTTGACTTCAGAAGTAGTAGCAGACCGCACGATCCCATCTACAGCAGTGGTGCGCAGCTGGAACAGGTCAAAAGCTTTAAGTTCCTCATGGTGAATATCACAAATGAGCTGACTTGGCCTAACCAAGCAGAGTCCACTGCCAAGAAGGCCCACCAGTGCCTTTACTTCCTGAGAAAGCTGAAGAAATTTGGCCTGTCCCCTAAAACCATCACTAATTTTTATAGATGCACCATAGAAAGCATTCTTCTAGGGTGCATCACAACCTGGTATGGAAGCTGTCCTGTCCAAGACCGGAAGAAGCTGTAGAAGATCATGAACATAGCCTAGCACATCACACAAACCAATCTTCCATCCTTGGACTCACTTTACACCGCACGCTGTTGGAGCAGTGCTGCCAGGATAATCAAGGACACCATCCACCCAGCCACAACACTTTTTGTCCCTCTTCCCTCCGGGAGAAGGTTCAGGAGCTTGAAGATTCGTATGGCCAGATTTGGGAACAGCTTCTTTCCAACTGTGATAAGACTGCTGAACGGATCCTGACCCGGATCTGGGTCGTACCTTCCAAATATCCGGACCTGACTTGCACTACCTTACTTTCCCTTTTCCATTTTCTGATTATGATTTATACTTTAAATTTTTATTATATTTACTTTGGTTTGTACTTCAGAGAGCGTGAAGCGCAGAAACAAATATCGCTGTGATGATTGTATGCTATAGTATCAATTGTTTGGTGATAATAAAGTATTATTCGTTGTCTACATTCTGCCTTCCTGATGTGTTCATTGCAGTATCAGGAGACTTCAACCATGTTTCTGCCTTGACAATCCTACCCACCTTCAATCAGTTTGTCTAGTGTCATACAAGAGAAAATAAAACAGTAGATTTCTTGTATGCAAATATTAAAGATACATACAGTTCCACAGCTCTCCCGCCACTTGGAAGATCAGATCACAACCTGGTTCAGCTCATGCTCTTATATAAGGCCACAGTACAGCAACAGGGAAGGACATAAATGGACTTACTGATTGCATCAATGTCTACATCAACTTCTGTGTGGACACTGTAATACCATCATGGACTGTTCTTTACTTCCCTAACAACAAAACATGGGTCACCAGTGATCTAAAGGCTCTTTTCAACCACAAAACATGAGCCTTTAGATCAGGAGACAGGGAGGAATTGAAACATGTGCAGAGGGAGCTAAAGAAAAAGATAAAGGTGGCTAAAGAGGAATACAGGACAGAACTTGAGAACAAGCTTGGGCAGAGTAGCACACAGGGGATGTGAAGAGGCATGAAGAACATCACTGGCTTCAATCAGCCTAGCTGTAGAGCGTCATAATGCAACCATGAATGGGCTAATAAATTCAACCAATTCTTCAATAGGTTTGACAGTGCCTCCTGTTCACACACCCTCAGCACACCAGTCCAGGTGCAGAGGCACCCAATGCTCCCTCAGTACCAATGCCTCCTCTCCTCCCCCATCCAGTTCAGCACATCAACACAGGGTACCATTGTCTACATCCACTCCTTGCCCTGCACCAACCATACACACCTCCACATCCCAACTGCTACTTTCACCTCCCTCACCCCTCAGCTTCCAACTCCCAAGTAATCATAGATTCATCTTCACTACTGAGGAGGTGAGAAAGGTTCTGAGGAAACTCAGACATAGCAAAGCATTGGAGCCAGATGGTGTGAACCCCAAAGTCCTGATGGAGTGTGTTGAGCAGCTGTGTGAAGTTCTCCAGCACATTTTCAGTCTGAGTCTCAAGCCTGGAAAACTGTGGAAAATATCATGTATGGTCCCAGTACTCCAGAATGGCCAACCAAAAGTTTTGAAACACTACCTTCTAGTGGTCCTAACCTCACACATCATGATTAGAGGCTGGTCCTGGCTCACTTCCAATCACTGGTCAGATCAGCCCTCGATCCTCTGCAGTTTGCCTATGAAGAGCACACTGGAGTTGATGATACTGTCATCTATCTGCTGAACAGAGCCTACTCCCATTTGGATAAGCAGGGCAGCACTATGAGGATCTATGACACTATCAGTGTTGTAAAAACAAGCCTGAAGGCTTCGTGTAGTGTTGTAAAAACAAGCCTGAAGGCTTTGTGTGTCAATACGAGGAGCATTCATAACAAGGTGGATGAATTGAATGTGCAGATAGTTATTAATGAATATGATATAGTTGGGATCATAGAGACATGGCTCCAGGGTGACCAAGGATGGGAGCTCAACATCCAGGGATATTCAATATTCAGGAGGGATAGACAGGAAAGAAAAGGAGGCGGGGTAGCATTGCTGGTTAGAGAGGAAATTAACACAATAGAAAGGAAGGACATTAGCCTGGAGAACGTAGAATCAATATGGGTAGAGCTGCATAACACTAAGGGGCAGAAAACGCTGGTGGGAGTTGTGTACAGGCCACCTAACAGTAGTAGTGAGGTTGGGGATGGCATTAAACAGGAAATTAGAAATGCCTGCAATAAAGGAACAGTAGTTATAATGGGTGACTTCAATCTACATATAGATTGGGTGAACCAAACTGGTAAGGGTGCTGAGGAAGAGGATGTCTTGGAATGTATGTGGGATGGTTTTCTGAACCAACATGTTGAGGAACCAACTAGAGAGCAGGCCACTCTAGATTGGGTATTGAGCAATGAGGAAGGGTTAGTTAGCAATCTTGTCGTGCGAGGCCCCTTGGGTAAGAGTGACCATAATATGGTGGAATTCTTCATTAAGATGGAGAGCGACTTTATACCTATTTCAATCTATCCCAATTTTTATTCCTAAATCTTTTTTTAATTCCTTAGACTCTATTATTTTGTCATATCTGTGGCAGAATAAGTGCTCTAGAATTAATAAAATCCATCTCCAAAAATCTAAAAAAGAGGGTGGCATGGCTTTACCTAACTTTCGTTTATATTATTGGGCAGCTAATATACGTTGTGCTACCTTCTGGTCTTTCTTCCATGGCCAACCCGAGTGCCCTAACTGGGTGGCGATGGAGCTGAGCTCCACTAAAGAATTATCTATCTCTGCATTTCTTGGCTCTGCACTCCCTAGTAGTCTGCCCAGATCAATAGCTAATCCTCTTGTTAGACACACTTTGCGTATATAGGCTCAGATCAGGAAATGCTATGGTTTCCAGGGGTTTTCCGTTTCCAGCCCTATTGCTCATAATCACCTTTTTTTACCTACTACATACGATTCAGCATTCCAGGTTTGGTATAGGAAGGGCATTAGACATTTTGAAGATCTTTTCATTGATAATCGCTTCGCTTCTTTTCAGCAGCTCTCTGTTAAGTTCAATCTGCCCAATGCTCATTTTTTCAGATATCTCCAAATCCAACACTTTATTGCTCCTTTAATTCCTAACTTTCCTGAAATGCCTGCGAAAAATGCTATGGACCTATTTCTTTCCATGAATCCACTAGGTAAAGGCTTAATATCAATCATCCGAGATAAACTAGCAGCCTTACGACGGGCCCCCATGGATAAAATCAAAATGGCCTGGGAGCAGGATTTAAATATCTCCTTATCTGAGGAGAGCTGGGATTCAGTTCTCAAATCGGTTAACTCAACCTCTGTTTGTGCTCGCCACTGCCTTTTACAGTTTAAGATTGTTCATAGAGCCCATTTGTCTAAATCTAAACTATCTCGATTCTACCCTGACATTAGTCCGCTCTGTGATAAATGCAAGAGGGGCGTGGCCTCTCTCATCCATATGTACTGGTTCTGTCCTAGCTTGGAGAAATTCTGGAAAGATGTCTTCACTACGTTATCGTGTATTCTGAATCAGCACCTAGAACCAAACCCCTTAATTGCTCTGTTCAGTTTTTGGGGCGAGACAGATTTATGTCTGGGTCCGACCAAATGCCGAATATTATCCTTTGCCTCTCTCCTGGCTAGACGCTTGATCCTCCTCAGATGGAGAGATGTTGCCCTGCCCACTCATGCTCAATGGCTTAAGGAGATCATGGCCTGTTTGGACCTCGAAAAAATTCATTATTCAGTTCTCAATTCGGATCTAAAGTTCCATAAGGTCTGGGGACATTTTATCAAATACTTTCATAACCTTCCTCTTGACTAGGGTTTTTTTTTTCTCTTCGGTCCCTTGCTTTCAGCTCCTTTTTTTTCTGTTAGAAGGCATTATTACCCTCTGTTGCTGAGTGTATTCACATTCTGGGAGTTTGGCTGTCCTGACTTATACTCTCTATATTGTGTTGTGGTTGGTCTGGAGTTGCTGTTGTTTTTTCTTGTGTTGTGGGGCTTGGGGAGGACACTAAGCTTACTTGTCTTTAATTCAGGTGCTTTTTTTTTGCTGAATTCTCTTCCTTTGTAGCATATTGTTACTGTATGCTTAATTTTACACTGTTTTAATGTTCCTCATTGGGATTTGGGGTTTTTAATTTGTAAAATGTTTTGAAAAACTAATAAAAAAATTTTTAAAAAAGATGGAGAGCGACATAGTTAATTCAGAAACAAAGGTTCTGAACTTAAAGAAGGGTAACTTTGGAGGTATGAGACGTGAATTAGCTAAGATAGACTGGCAAGTGATACTTAAAGGGTTGACAGTGGATATGCAATGGCAAGCATTTAAAGATTGCATGGATGAACTACAACAATTGTTCATCCCAGTTTGGCAAAAGAATAAACCAGGGAAGGTAGTGCACCCATGGCTGACAAGGGAAATTAGGGATAGTATCAAGTCCAAAGAAGAAATATATAAATTAGCAAAAAAAAGCGGCACACCTGAGGACTGGGAGAAATTCAGAGACCAGCAGAGGAGGACAAAGGGCTTAATTAGGAAAGGGAAAAAATTAGGAAAGAAAAAAGAAAAAAGGGAAAAAGAGAAAGCTGGCAGGGAACATAAAAACTGACTGTAAAAGCTTTTATAGATATGTGAAAAGAAAAAGATTGGTCAAGACAAATGTAGGTCCTTTACAGTCAGAAACAGGTGAATTGATGTGGATAGAGAATTGGTTGGCAGACAGGAAGCAAAGAGTGGGAGTAAACGGGACCTTTTCAGAATGGCAGGCAGTGACTAGTGGGGTACCACAAGGCTCAGTGCTGGGACCCCAGGTGTTTACAATATATATTAACGATTTAGATGAGGGAATTAAATGCAGCATCCCCAAGTTTGCGGATGACACAAAGCTGGGCGGTGGTGTTAGCTGTGAGGAGGACGCCAAGAGGATGCAGGGCGACTTGGATTGGTTAGGTGAGTGGGCAAATTCATGGCAGATGCAATTTAATGTGGATAAGTGTGAGGTTATCCACTTTGGTTGTAAGAACAGGAAAACAGATTATTATCTGAACGGTGGCCAATTAGGAAAAGGGGAGGTGCAACGAAACCTGGGTGTCATTGTGCACCAGACATTGAAGGTGGGCATGTAGATACTGCAGGTGGTGAAAAAGGCAAATGGTATGTTGGCATTCATAGCAAAAGGATTTGAGTACAGGAGCAGGGAGGTTTTACTGCAGTTGTACAAGGCTTTGGTGAGACCACACCTAGAATATTGTGTGCTGTTTTGGTCCCCTAATCTGAGGAAAGACATTCTTGCCATAGAGGGAGTACAGAGAAGGTTCACCAGATTGATTCCTGGGATGGCAGGACTTTCATATGAAAAAAGACTGGATCGACTAGGCTTATACTCACCGGAATTTAGAAGACTGAGGGGGGATCTTATTGAAACGTATAAAATTCTAAAGGGATTGGACAGGCTAGATGCAGGAAGATTGTTTCCGATGCTGGGGAAGTCCAGAACGAGGGGTCACAGTTTAAGGATAAAGGGGAAGCCTTTTAGGACCGAGATGAGGAAAAACTTCTTCACACAGAGAGTGGTGAATCTGTGGAATTCTCTGCTACAGGAAACAGTTGAGGCCGGTTCATTGGCTATATTTAAGAGGAAGTTAGATATGGCCCTTGTGGTTAAAGGGATCAGGGGGTGTGGAGAGAAGGCAGGTACAGGGTTCTGAGTTGGATGATCAGCCATGATCATACTGAATGGCGGTGCAGGCTCAAAGGGCCGAATGGCCTACTCCTGCACTTATTTTCTAAGTTTCTATGTTTTATTTTTATTTCTCAAATGCCTTCAATACCATACAGCCCTCATTGCTGGGGGAAAAGCTCCAATCAATGCAGGTAGGCACATCCATTGAATCCTGCATAACACAGTTTGGGTAGCTTCAGGGCTGTGTGTCAGATATGGCTATAAGCAGCAATGGGGACTACATTGGCTCCCTTTCTGTTTACTCTTTCTTACTTCTCTTCTAATAATTGTATATCTGTGCACTTAGAATGCTACTGTGCCATTGTAATTTCCTTTGGGATCAATAAAGTATCTTATCTATCTGTAAACTAACTAGTCAAGAAACTATCAACTTCTGTTTTAAATTTATCTTCCATGGCGATGAATTCCACAGTTTCACCATCCTTTGGTTAAAGAAATTCCTCCACATATCTGTTCTAAATGGACATTCTTCCATTCTGAGGTTGCATTCTCCCCAAGCAGGACCCACAGTGATCTGGTCTCCAGCACTGAAGCTGGCACTGTAGCTCAGACCAGAGAGGTGAAGAGGACTGCAGTGTTAATAGTGTGATGAACCCCTAGGTTTATCTTGCCGTGGACTGTCATTTTTAAGAGAGAGTGCCTGAGTGACATCAGCCGCTGGCTTTCTCAGCTCCTGTTTGATTCTTACTAAGAGACAGAGAGAGGGGCGGAACTATTTGACTCTGCAGCTTCTTGTTCTGATTTAAGCCAGGACACTCACACACAGTCAGTCGCAGTTGGAGTCGGACAATGGAAGGAAGCCAGTGACTAAGGGGTCACTGGTTGGAACTTTCGAGTGCCCACAAGGGTGGGTTGAGTATTGACCCAGCACATTGATAAGTGGCTATCACGTTGTGTGATTGGGGCAACCTTGTGGAATCTACCTATGCATTAACCCTTGCCTGGGTGGTAGTTCCCTTTAAAGATGGTATCCCTGTGATAAGCTACTATTGGTGATAATTCCCAAGTGGCTTTGGAACGACAACAGGTAAAACCTGCGGCGATTGTTATCCTGTTTTACCACCGTGGAACCTGTGGAATATGACATAAATGCCTTCTCTCAAAATTCACCTTGGATTACAAATATCTCTCACACATCATTTAATCCATGGATGAACTAAACTTTCATACCTTACCATCTCAAGATTTTAAGCCAGGTGCCCCCAAGCTCAATAGTTTGAAGTTATATTTACACATATGTATACTCAGAACATTTAACTTTTGATTATTCTTGTTTAAGTTGCTATATTAAGTAGATATTAATAAAGATAGTGGTTTTAACATCAAAACCAGACTCCAGGTGTGGTCTATTGCTGCTGGTTCATTTAAACAACTACGGGTATGTAACAATAGGAGATTCCATAGTCAGAGTACCAGAGATGAGGTTCTGTGGATGTGATGGAGACATCCAGGTAGTATGTTGCCTCCCTGGTGCAAGGATCAGGGTCATATTGGATCAGGTACATGGCATTCTCAAGGGCAAGGATGAGCAACTTTCACACCATTCTTCAAGAACAGAGAGAGCCAATAGAAAGGAAATTATAGCCGAGTTAGTCTGAACTCAATGGTTTGGAAGATGTTGGAGTCGAATATTAAGGATGTGGCTTTAGGCCGTAGTTAGTATGGTTTCCTCAAGTGAAAATCTTGCCTGACAAATCTGTTGGACTTTGAAGAAATAAAAAAAGGATAGAGAAAGGAGAATCAGTTAATGTTGCGAACTTGGATTTTCAGGCCTTGAACAAGGGGCCACACATGAGGTTGCTTAACAAGTTACAAGCCTATGGTATTACAGGAAAGATGGATAAAGCAATGGTTGATTGACAGGAGACGAAGAGTAGGAACAAAGGGAGCTTTTTCTGATTAGCTACTGATGACTAGTGGTGTTCCACTGGGGTCTGTGTTGGGACCGATTCTTTTTATGTTGTATGTCAATGATCTGGCTGATGGACTTAATGACTTTATTGCAAAGTTTGCAGATAATGCACAGATGGGTGGAGGGGCAGGCAGTTTCCACGGAATAGAAAGGCTACAGAAGGACAGACAGACTAGGAGAATGGGCAAAGGAATGCAGTGTCGGGAAGTGTATGATAATGCACTTCGGTGGAAGAAATGAATGGGTTGAATATTTTTAAATGGAAAGAAGATGCAAAAACCTGAGATGCAAAGGGATTTTGAAGCCCTTGTGCATGATTCCCTAAAGGTTAATTTGCAGATTGAGTCTATGGAGGAAGACAAATGCAATGCTAGTATTCATTTCAAGAGGACTAGAATATAAAAGCAAGGATGTAATGTTGAGACTTTATAAAGTGTTGAAGTATTGTGTACAGTTTTGGGCCCCTTAATGATGTGCTAAAACTGGAAAGGGTTCAAAGGAGATTCATGAAAATGACTCCAGAATTGAATGGCTTGTCATATGAAGAGCGTTCGATAGTTCTGGGACTGTATTTGCTAGAATTCTGAAGAATGAGGGGTGATCTCATTGAAACCTATCAAATGGTGTAAGCCTTGATAGAGTGGATGTGCAGAGGATGTTTCCTGTGGTGGGAGAGTCTAAGACCAGAGGACACAGCTTCAGAATAGAGACGTCCTTTTAGAATGGAGATGAGGAGGAATTTCTTCAGTCAAAGAGTGGTGAATCTGTGGAGTTCTTTGCCAGAGGCAGCTGTGGAGGCCAAGTCTTCATGTATATTTAAGGCAGAGGTTGAGAGATTCTTGATTGGTCAGGACATGGAGGGATATGGAGGCAGGGGGAAGAAAGGAGATTAGAGCTGACAGAAAAATTGTATCAGCCAGAGAGTGGTGAATATGTGGAATTCTTCGCCACAGGCAGCTGTGGAGGCCAAGTCTTTATGTGGAGGCAAAGGCTGATAGGGATACAGGGAGAAGGCAGGAGATTGGGGGTAAGAGGAAAAAATGAATCAGCCATGATGAAATGGTAGAGCAGATGATGGGGCAAATGGCCTAATTCTGCTCCTATATTTTATGGTCTTACCTTTTTCTCACCCACCTATAAATTCCCTCTGAGTCCGCTCTCCTTTCCCTTTCCCCCACAGTCCTGTCAACAGATCCTTTCCTCTCCCTTTACCTTTTCCAGCCTGCTGGCTTCACCTATCAAATTCTAGCTATCCTCCTTCTCCTCCCCCTACCTCTTTATTCTGGCATGTATCTCCCTTCCTTTCCAGTCCTGAAGGGTCTCAGCCCAAACCATCAATTGTTTTTCATTTCCATTGATACTGCCTCCTGCTGATTTCCTCCAGCAATTTTAATGTGTTACAGGCATTTCACTGTATGGTTCAATGTACGGTATATGTGACAAATAGCACTAATCTTTTTTATCTTTATTAGTTTTAAACTAGTTATGGAAAAGGACAAATCAGGTCTTCAAGTCCTAATGGACCTGATCAACAATAGGATTGATTCTTTTTGAGGAGGTAACAAAGTGTACTGATAACCATAGTGTAGAAGATGTGGTTTACGTACACTTCAGAATTGCCTTCCATGAGGTTCAATATGAAAGACTGGTCCAATAGGTTAGGACCCCTGGGATTCAGACTACGTATGTAAATTAGATCTAACTGTTATCTCTAGGAAATTAAGCACACAAAGTAGAACACTAACCTGTGGTGTGATCAGGTTTCCTGACAATCCAAAGATTGTTATCATCCTTGTGTAAGTATGCTGTAACCTGAAAAAAAGACAACAGAACTTTTGACAGAACACAAATTCAGCAGCTTAACCCACACAATATCTCAGGGCAGCCAACTGACCTGTTGTTGTCGTGCTCCAACCCCTTCTGGATAGAGATGCCAGTGAGAGTGCAGATATCCACCTGCAGTCCGCACATTCTTCATTGTAATTATTGATCCATAAGCAATATCTGCAGCAAATGTGCAAGGGAGAGCTGTCATGCTATTTCTAGATTTCATTTTGGCAGTAAACACTACTGTCCCACACTCCTTCGTTAACCAACTGCTGCTCTTCAGTTTGAATACACCACTGTGCAACTGTATGATGGACTTCCTAACCAACAGACCTCAAATAGTTAGGATGTATAACTGTTCTTCCCTCCCCTTCAACATGGGTGCACCCTCCCCCCCACCGGACTGTTTGCTAAGCCCATTGATGTACACTCTGCTCACAGACAGACTTTATTGATCCCAAGGGAAAATGGGTTTTGTTACAGTTGCACCAACCAAGAATAGTATAGAAATATAGCAATATAAAACCATAAATAATTAAATAATAAGTAAGTTATTCCAAGTGGAAATAAGTCCAGGATCAGTCTACTGGCTCAGGGTGTCTGACACTCCAAGGGAGGAGTTGTAAAGTTTGATGGCCACAGGCAGGAATGACTTCCTATGACGCTCAGTGTTGCATCTCGGTGGAATAAGTCTCTGGCTGAATGTACTCCTGTGCCTAACCAGTATATAAATGGAGTGTTTGGGAGACATTGTCCAAGATGGCATGCAACTTGGACAGCATCCTCTTTTCAGACACCACCATCAGAGAGTCCAGTTCCACCCCCACAACATCACTAGCCTTACGAACCGCATGGCCAAAAAGCCAAAAGTTACAACATCTCCGCTACTTCTTTTGGTGTAACACATTCTTAATCTCTCACTGCTACCAACAAATATGAGAGGGGCTATATACAGGAGATGGAAGAGCTCTACGACTGGTGCCAGGCAAATAACCTCTTCCACTATGTCAACAAGACGAAGGAAATACTTTTGACATTTCAGGCCGAGACCATTCGTCAGGACTAACTGAAAGGAAAGATAGTAAGAGATTTGAAAGTAGTGGGGGGAGGGGGAAATTTGAAATGATAGGAGAAGACCCGAGGGGGTGGGATGAAGCTAAGAGCTGGAAAGGTGATTGGTGAAAGTGATACAGAGCTGGAGAAGGGAAAGGATTATGGGACAGGAGGCCTCGGGAGAAAGAAAGGGGGAGGAGGGGAGCACCAGAGGGAGATGGAGAACAGGCAGTGTGATGGGCAGAGAGAGAGAAAAAAAACAAACTAAATATGGCAGGGATGGGGTAAGAAGGGAAGGAGGGGCATTAACTGAAGTTAAAGAAGTCAGTGGCCACACATTTTAATTCCACGTCCCATTCCAATTCCAATATGTCTATCTATGGCCTCCGCTACTGTCAAAATGAATCCAAACTCAGGTTGGAGGAACAACACATATACTGGCTGGGTAGCCTCCAACCTGATGGCATGAACATCGACTTTTCTAACTTCCGTTCATGCGCCTCCTCCCCTTCTTACCCCATCCCTGACATATTTAGTTGTTTGTTTTTTTTCCTCTCTCTCTGCCCATCACACTGTCTGTTCTCCATCTCCCTCTGGTGCTTCCCCACCCTCCCCCTTTCTTTCTCCCGAGGCTTCCCGTCCCATGATCCTTTCCCTTTTCCAGCTCTGTATCACTTTCGCCAATCACCTTTCCAGCTCTTAGCTTCATCCCACCCCCTCCGGTCTTCTCTTATCATTTTGCATTTCCCCCTCCCCCCACTACTTTCAAATTTCTTACTATCTTTTCTTTCAGATAGTCCTGACGAAGGGTCTCAGCCCGAAACGTCGACAGTGCTTCTCCTTATAGATGCTGCCTGGCCTGCTGTGATCCACCAGCATATTGTGTATGTTGTCTCAATTTCCAGCATCTGCAGATTTCCTCATATTTGCTAAAGGAAATACTTGTTGATTTCAGCTGAACTTGCACTACTTACCACTTTCGGCGGCACTGCAGTGGAAGCAAGCAGTTTCAAAATCCTGGGAGTGCACATCCTGCACAACCTCTCATCATCCTACAACATATTCTTCATAATCAACAAAGTTAACCAACACCTCTACTTACTGAGAAGCCTGAAGAGAACTGCACTATGCACAATATTAGGCACATCCTTCTGTAGAAGCACAGCGGAGAGCATCTTGACATGCTGCACCAAGCCTGTTCTGAAAATTGCACTGCAGCGAACAATGAGGCTCTACAACAGGTAGTCACTCAAAACTGCCCTGTGCATCACTGGCATCAGCTTACCCACCAAGGACATATATACAGAGAGATGCCAGAAAAAGGCCAGAAATATCATGAAGGATCCCACCCAGCCTGTTTGTCCCACTCTCATCAGGGAGGAGGCTATATAGCATTCATGCCCGGGCCACCAAATTCAACACAGTTACTTTTCCCAAGAGCCAAGCCTGATTAACACCTCTACCCACTAACCCATCCCACCACACCTCCAACCACCACTACTTTCTCATTTTCTGTCAGAGTCACTTTACCTATCAAGACTCCTGTGCCATCCCTCACTTTATAATCAAACTATGTACATAAGGCATCTTACATATTTATATTTATTGTAGTTTTTATTATCATTGCGTTCTTTACCTTATCCTTTTTTTAGTGCTGCATTGGATCCAGGGTAACCTCTTATTAAACACTTACATGTCTCAAACACAGAGGAATTGAAATGCTAGTAAAACTGTGGGAAGAAACAGTTGAGCAGGTGACAAGTCACCGTGGTACACTGCAAGGAAATAAATCCCACTAACCGCCCCTTCCAGCCTTTTCACAGTCCCTGCCTTGTAGCCAGGCCACTTAGCACTGAAATCAAGTACTTCACTCAAATTGGCTGAAATACAAAATATTCTCCCCAAGGGGCTGGGAATAATAAAATTAAAGGACATTAAAGAACATCAATGGACTCGGGATACATGTCAGACCTGTTACTTATGACAGACCTGGATTGGAATGATGCAGATTGAAAAATTCTGCAAAGTGGGAGAACTGAAAACAATCAATAAACCATTAGCAGACAGAATACTTTACAACTGGTCTGACAAACAAGATTTGCAATTTAACATTTATACAATACATTGGAAATAAAAAAACAAAACAAAAGCAAAACCATAACCATAAAATGAATACAACAAGTTGCTTGATAAAACTTTACTAAAGGACCTGTATAAACACTCTATATCTCAATGACTTTGACTCTATTGAAGCTCAAAAATGTTTGCATCATTTTCAGCACACTTTACACAGCATGGAAAGAAGCCCTTCTGCCCAACTCATCTGTGCTGACAAAGGCATCTTCCTGAGCTAATCCTACTTGCCCAGGTTTGGCCAATATCCTTATAAAACTTTCTTATCCATGTACTGTACCTGCCCAAATGTCTTTTAAACATTGAAACTGTACCCAACGCAACACGTTCCTATGACAAATCATTTCACATATTTGTGTGCGGGAAAACAACTGCCTTTCAGCTCCTTTTTAAATCTTCTTCCACTCACTTTAAACTCATGTTCTCTCGTTTTGGTCTTCACTACACTTTGTTGTCACAGGAAAGCAGCATCTATCATCAGGATCCCACACCACCCAGGTCATGCTCTCTCTAAGAGTCATAGAAAAAAGTACAGCACAGAAACAAGCCCTTTGGCCCATCTAGTCAGCAATAAACCATTTAAACTGCCTACTCTCATTGACCTGCACCATGACCATACGCCTACTATGCATGTACCTATCCAAACTTCTCTTAAATGTTGAAATAAAGCACGGATATACCACTTGGGCTGGCAGCTCGTTCCATGACACTCTGAGTGACGAAGTTTCTCCTCATGTTCCCATTAAAACTGTCACTTTTTAACCTTAACTCATGACCTCTAGTTGGAGGCCAACTAGGGAGGTAGGAGCTAAATTAAAGAGTAGAACCTCAAAGGTAATAATCTCAGGATTATTACCAGTGCCACATGCTAGCCAGAGTTAGAATAGCAGAATAGCTAGAATGAATATGTGGCTTGAGTGGTGGTGCAGGAGGGAGGTTTCAGATTCTTGGGGCATTGGAATCGCTTCTGGGGGAGGTGGGACAAGTACCATCCTGATGATCTACATCCGGGCAGGGCTGGGATCAATGTCATAGGGAGATTGTTTGCCAGTGCTGTTGGGGAGGTTTTAAACTAATATGGCAGGAGGATGGGAACCCACACAGAAAAGAAGAGGGAAGTGATGCGGAGACCAAAGCTGGAGTTAGTGAAGAAAAAAGTAAGAGTGCATAAATGTACAAAGCAAAAATCGCATAGGTCACTAGATTCTAAAAGGACAATGAGTAGAACCATAGAACTTTACAGCACAGAAACAGGCCTTTTGGCCCTTCTTGGCTGTGCCAAACCATTTTTCTGCTTAGTCCCACTGACCTGCACCTGGACCCTCCATACACCTCTCCTCCATGTACCTGTCCAAGTTTTTCTTAAATGTTAAAAGTGAGCCCACATTTACCACTTCTCTACTCCCACCACTCTCTGTGTGAAGAAGCCCCCCCATGTTCCCTTTAAACTTTTCCCCCTTCACCCTTAACCCACGTCCTCTTTTTTTTCTCCCCTAGTCTCAGTGGAAAAAGACTGCATGCATTCGCTCTATCTATACCCATCATAATTTTATATACCTCTATCAAATCTTCCCTCATTCTTCTATGGTCCAGGGAATAAAGTCCTAACCTATTCAACCTTTTTCTGTAACCCAGTTTCTGAAATCCCAGCAACATCCTTGTAAACCTTCTTTGCACTCTTTCAACCTTAATAATATCCTTACTGTGATTAGGTGACCAAAACTGCTCACAATACTCCAAATTCGGCTTCACCAGTGTTTTATACAACCTCACCCTCATCCTCAGTATAAGGGCACTTTATCAAAATGCCCATAGTATTAGAAACAAGGTTAGTGAACTTGTGGCACAGATCAATACCAAGGCATCTGATTTAGTGGTCATTACAGAAACCTGGTTGCAAGGTGGAGATGAATTGCTTTTAAATCGAAGCAAGAGGCGGAGAGTGAAGAGGTAAAGGCATCTCGGAGAGAAGCCGATTTTTTAACTGATCGGGGAAAAGAGGCTAGACTGCGCAGGCACATGACATAGCGCACCAAAGGTTTAAAAAAAAGACCACTATATACAGCGGCCATCGTCAGAGTGAACTGAGGCAGACTGGGATGGCTTTGGCTCAACAGGCTTCGGCGAGAACAGGCAAAGAAGAAATCTGAATGGGGCACGACCGTGCAAGCGCGTGAAAGTTGGCCCGTGAGGCAGCTGGAGAATTTAAAAAACGAGCAGATTAACGGAGCGGGTAACGAAGTAGAGGGACAGAGTAGGAAGGCTTTGGCTCAAGAGGCTTCGGCAAGCAAAGGCTGAGGACAAGCTTCACTCCAAGTGAGGTAAGGCCAGTTAAGTTCCTTTAATTAATTTAATTACCTTAGGAGTAGGTAATAGAGGTAGGAGTTAGGGCAGTTGAGTGCTCCGTTTGCAGTATGTGGGAAGTCAGGGCGAGCAAAATTGTCCCTGATGACTACACCTGCAAAAGGTGCATCCAGCTGCAGCTCCTGACAAACTGTGTTAGGGAGCTGGAGCTGGATGAACTTTGGATCATTCGGGAAGCAGAGGTAGAAATAGACAGGAGTTTCAGGGAGATAGTCACCCCTAGGAGTCAGGAGACAGGTAGCTGGGTGACTGTCAGGAGAGGGAAGGTGTTTAGACAGAATGAGCAGAGCACCCTTGTGGCCGTTCCCATCAATAATAAGTATACTGTTTTGGATACTGTTGGTGGGGATGACCTACCAGGGACAAGTTGCGGTGGTTGTCTCTGGCACCGAGGCTGGGCCCTCAGCTCAGAAGGGAAGGAGGGAAAAGAGGACAGCAGTAGT